>NC_090062.1:16112321-16125627 GCF_038355195.1 Osmerus mordax | reverse complement strand
GTGCATGATAATTTGTGTGAATGGCCATGTGTGTGTGAATGCGTGCGTGTGGCCATGTGTGTGTGTGTGTGTGTGGCCAGGTGTGTGTGTGTGTTTGTGGCCATGTGTGTGTGTGGCCATGTGTGTGTGTGGCCATGTGTGTGTGTGTGTTGCCATGTGTGTGTGTGTGTGTGTGTGTGTGGCCATGTGTGTGTGTATGTGTGGCCATGTGTGTGTGTGTGGCCATGTGTGTGTGTGTGTGTGTGTGGCCATGTGTGTGTGTGGCCATGTGTGTGTGTGTGTTGCCATGTGTGTGTGTGTGTGTGGCCATGTGTGTGTGTGTGTGTGGCCATGTGTGTGTGTGTGTGTGTGGCCATGTGTGTGTGTGTGTGTTGGCCCATCCCCTTTCTTCTTTCCCACATGGTGACTCACGGCCGACCTTGATTGATATGTTCTAGGCAGAGACGGGTACAACGCCGGCCAGTGGGTTATGTTGTCTTCAGCCCAGTCATTACACTCTCATTATTCTGATTATCCTTTCTCTCAAACAAGTGGAACAGTTTAACCCCTTAAACGCTGTCTGAGAGATATCTGGATGTTGATAATCCAATGTTTAAAATTATATTTCCCCAACATTTCTAGCAAGAACCTTTTGGTTTTGTGGATCTTTTTTTTTGGTTGAGATATTTCAGTTCATTATTTTTTTTGTATCAGATAAATAAAATAACATAAAAATAAAACCAAATACATTATCCTAGGTACCATACAGTGTTTCCCAATGACTACAAACCTACAGTATTTTTAACATAGCAATAGGGTTCATTCACTCACTGACCTTTTTTACTCCCAATTTAATAAGTATTGACACCTACAGTCGTAAGGTCTTTATCTTACTCTGTCCAGCTGGCACTAGCAGGCTTGTTAAAGATTACGTACAGTATTATTGAGGCCTGAGCCATACAGTTCTCTCTGTGTGTGTGTTGACGTTTTGTGTTCTAATGTAATTCTGTGTTACTCTAGCAACTGAGTCTTAGCACGTGGTCCTTAGAATACAAGGCTTACGAGCAAGCTCAAGACTTGGCCCTTTGTACTGTGGACTCTAGTGCATTCTGGGAATCGTAGTAGATCTCTAATACGGATATGGAGACCACCTCGTTAGCTAAACGTGGTTTGCCGGAGAATGGTACTGATCTCTCTGACTCACTCAATAAAACGTAGTGGTTTCGCGAAATAAACCTTAAGGCCCAGTTTCCCAGACAGGGATTAAGCCTAGTCCGAGACTAAACACGTTTTCAACGGAGATCATCACTGAATTTTTCACTTACTTTAGGACAAGAGGCTTAATTCACATATGAGAAACTGGGCCTAAGGGTTGAATGCTGTGACATGTACAACTGATATAGAGTCAGGTGGCTGAGCGGTTAGGGAATCGGGCTAGTAATCTGAAGGTTCCAAGTTTGATTCCCCGCAGTGCCAAATGACGTTGTGTCCTGCCGAGGCAAGTAGGGTGAAGTGCCTTGGCCCCTGCCCACATGTTTAAGATTCTGCGACCGCAAAAACAGGGAGTCAGGTGGCTGAGCGGTTAGGAATTGGCAAGTAATCTGAAGGTTGCCAGTTCGATTCCCGCCGTGAAAAATTGTGTTGTGTCCTTGGGCAAGGCACTTCACCCTACTTGCCTCGGCAAAATGTCCCCTGTACTTACTGTAAGTCGCTCTGGATAAGAGTGTATGCTAAATGACTAAATGTAAAATATACACAGGTAGGTGTGTGACACTAGGTGTAACAGGGTGGGCGTTACGGTAATGTGTGTGCCTTGTGTTGACACACTGGACTGTTTCATCACTGGTTAATAAGAGACATCATCCCTCCAGATGGCTGGGAATACTGTTGTAGTAGTATTTAGTATATATGTATACTAGTGTATATATATATATATATATATATATATATGACATTGGCAAAGATGTTTTATTGTGTGTGTGTCTGTTGTCGTGTGTGTCTGTGTCTTGTGTATGTGTTGGTCTTGCGTGCATGTGTATGTCTGCGTGTGTATGTCTGTGCGTGTGTCTGTGTGTGTCTGTGTGTGCGTCTATGTATGTGTCTGTGTGTGTTTGTGTATGTGCATGTGTGTGTATGTCTGTGTGTGTGTGTGTCTTCCTCGCCCCACATGTGTGTGTGTGTGTTCTCCCCCCCCACGTGTGTGTGTGTATGTGCATGTGTGTATCTGTGCATGTGTGTGTGTGTGTCCTCCTCGTCCCACATGTGTGTGTGTGTCTGTGCATGTGTGTTGAGTGTGTCCTCCTCTGCCCCACATGTGTGTGTGTGTGTCCCACGTGTGTGTGTGTGTGTATGTGCATGTGTGTATCTGTGCATGTGTGTGTGTGTGTCCTCCTCGTCCCACTTGTGTGTGTGTCTGTGCATGTGTGTGTGTGTGTGTCTTCCTCGCCCCACATGTGTGTGTGTGTGTCCCATGTGTGTGTGTGTATGTGCATGTGTGTATCTGTGCATGTGTGTGTGGTGTCCTCCTCGTCCCACATGTGTGTGTGTCTGGGCATGTGTGTGTGTCCTCCTCGCCCCACATGTGTGTATGTGCATATCTGTGCGTGTGTGTGTCCCCTCCTCGCCCCACAGTGTTCCACTTCTCCCAGCGCTTCACCACCGTGGTCCCAGGAGAGCTGCATGCTCATCCTGCTGGGCCTGGTCCTGGGCGGCATCGTCCTCATCGCCAGCAAGAGGTCCCTGTACCAGCTGGACCCAGGCCTGTTCTTCCTCTTCCTGCTGCCCACCATCGTGGGCGGACGCGGGGGTACTTCATGCCCTCCAGGCTCTTCTTCGACAACCTAGGGGCCATCTTGTTGTACGCGGTGGTGGGGACCCTGTGGAACGCCTTCTGCACCGGGTTCTGCCTCTACGGGATGAAGATGCTCGGGGTCATAGGTGAGCTGAGGGTGAAGACCTCTCTTCTTGTGTGTGTGTGTGTGTGTGTGGGGGGGGGGGGGGTATAAGAGTAGACGTACTGGGAGGAGTTAGAAATGGCGGCGACTTGCTATCGCCACTTTTAAGTAGTGAGGGGAAAATGTATTTCCAAGGCAGTCCTTAATAGTTTTTTATACTTTTGCGTTAATCTGCACCTTACTTAGTTCGACATGGCTTGTCCCTTGGGACAACACTAACAGTTGATTTCAGTGAAAGAAACAGCCAAACTTGATTGGCAGCCGAGCTGACTATTGAGCTTGTCGTCCAATGGGTGTGTCAGATGAGAAGGGTTGAGGGCGGGGCTGATGGAGTTCCTGCATGTTCGGGGCTCTGATCTCGGCCGTGGACCCCGTGGCTGTGCTGGCCGTCTTCGAGGAGGTCCACGTCAATGAGACGCTCTTCATCATCGTCTTCGGGCGAGTCTCTGCTCAATGACGCGGTCACCGTGGTGAGTCACGGGCTGAGCCGCACCACGCGCCTCACAAACACTAACGCCATGTGCACCCATTTTTCTCTGTCACACACACGCGCCAACACACTCGCACACTGTGTAAAGAGCTTTATTCAAATGAACTACGGAAATATTCTCAACAAAGGAGAGGTGTAACCATGGCGATAGAGGAGCTTTGAAGGTCAGGAGAACATGAGAGCACAAAGCACAGCTGGTCAAATGAGAGAGAGACACAGCTGGAGAAGAGAGTAGAGAGGGGGAGATAAACACAGCTGGAGAGAAGAGAGGGTAGAGAGGAGAGAGAGAGAGCTGAAGAGGATAGGAGAGGAGAGGAGGGGAGGGGAGAGGAGAGGAGAGGAGAGGAGAGGAGAGGAGAGGAGAGGAGGGGAGGGGAGGGGAGGGGAGGAGAGGAGAGGAGAGAGGAGAGGATGGGAGAGGATAGGAAGGGAGAGAGGAGAGAGGAAATCCACAATAGCAAAGGGGAAGAGGAGGGGGGACAGAGAGCAAAGGAGTGACAGCCTGGAAGAGCAGAGCTGACCTGTAGCAGTCCTGCCCCTCTCATCAGTGTCACTGGACAAACATGTTGACATTTAATCCTGGACACAGGAACCACACCTCTCACATCCACACCGGTGATTCACAACAGTGATCCTGTATCAGCCCTAAGGCTATCACGTTGAGCCCAAGGCCCCATTACATGCAACAAGAGGTTGCAGGTTCAAATCAAATGTGATTTGGCATAGCCCTTTTTACAAGCAGTGTCACAGAGGGCTTCACGTAAGCCCGTAGAACTGCACCTCAACCCTCGAAGAAGACAAGGAAAATCTCCCTGGAAAACTTGAGAAGAAAAAAGAGGTTCAAATCCTCCCTTGCGCACTACTTTGGATAAAAGCCTCTGTTAAATAACGACATTATCAATATGTTTCGACTTTGCTTTAAAGCTGTCTCAGTCTCCCAACACTGAGAGAACGGAATGATGGAGAAGCGATGCAGAATGTTAAGAAATGAGCCCAGACGATCTGATGATTGCCTCATTGCATGCCTCACAGCTCTCAACAGGTGTGCATGAGTAATAGGATCTGTGGCACTCTATGACACCCGGCAAACACCCCACCCCTGTTCCTCCCCATGCACACACACGCACGCACCACACACGCACACACACGTGCACACACATGCCATGTCTCATTGGCAGGCAAATGGGAGTGACTGAAGGAGAGAGAGAGAGAGAGAGGGAGAGAGAGAGTAGAGAGAGAGAGAGAGAGAGAGAGATGAGAGAGAGAGAGAGAGAGAGAGAGAGGAGAGAGAGAGAGGAGAGAGAGAGAGAGAGAGAGAGAGAGAGAGAGACGAGAGAGAGAGGAGAGAGAGAGAGAGAGAGAGAGAGAGAGATGAGAGAGAGAGAGAGAGAGAGAGAGAGAGAGAGAGAGAGAGAGAGAGAGAGAGAGAGAGAGAGAGAGAGAGAGAGAGAGAGAACTAGAAAGCAAGAGAGAAGCAGGTCAGTGACCTGTTGGGTTGTGCTCTGTGCCTTATGTTGTCTAGGTCGTATTCTCCCTGTCACTGTGACCCCTTGATCCTGTGTGTGTGTGTGTGTGTGTCATCAGTGCATACACTGGAGAGGGACAGACTGTGTTGCTTCCTCCCTCACGGGCCCACTGAGGTTTGACCAGGGTCCTCTGACTCACACATACAACAATCACCTTACCTTTCATAAATACAGCTATAGCCTGCTACACCACCGGAAAGATAGCAATTTGATGGTGAGCGGTACTTATACTGGGGTGTGAGTTTCACCAATTAACCCTCGTGCTGCCTTCGGGTCACATGACCCAAAGGTTCATAACGAACCATCGTTGTGTTTACACAATTTTACCCAATACAAAAACAAATTAAAATAATTTTCTTTTAACCTTTGCAATGTGGGGGGTCTGAGACAGCCTAGCTGTTAAAAGAAAATGCTTCACTTTGTCTTTGTATGCGGTAAATCTGTCGCAATACGACGGTGGGTCACAATGACTGATGGGTCAGAATGACCCGAAGATAACACAAGGGTTAAACTCTGTTAAACTAGCTGTGAAATAGTAGTAAAGGCTACTCAGGAAATTCTTCAACTGAGGGTCAGAACATCATTTGAAAGTATTTGGGTTGCGTTGTTGATTGAACTCAGACTACCTCAGGTCAATCGGATTCTATTGGGTTACACACACTGTGTCAACTGCACCCCAAGTATCTGACAGTATTTGCTAATGCTATTTGACCCAAGTCCAAAGGGAACCCAAATCCACACAGCCACACCACCAAGACTCACATACCAGACTAGTTCTTACCATCCGCGTGGTGAAGAGTGGGATTAGTATAAATGAGGTGTTCGACCCTGGAATTACAGGACAAAACCAGTAAGCCCCTGACATTCTTGGCCTTCTGTGACAAAATGAGAAATGTAATCCGCTCAGTTCAACGGTTCAAACCTGTTCAAGTTGGCACGACTGCTCTACACCGCTCTGAAATGTGATCCAAATATCCCCAAATTCCCAACGTTGATTACCGTCACGATTAGCGTGATGATGCAGGCTAGATGATGCGATTTTCTTTGAACTTTGGTTTGCTCACTCAACCAGTAGTAGGGTGTATAGGCTGGCATCATGGTATGGCGCTCCAGTAGCCATTTTCGTACCAAATTGCACATTGTTGAACACTAGACACTAAAACATTTAAAAGTTAGTCCCATAAAAACCGTGTCCTTTATTTGCATGACACACTTTTCAAAGTGAAACGTTTGTGTTCTTTGCAAACATATCTGTCCCACCTCAAATATTGGACAATATGGTCTTAACCCCTAACAAAGTCACTCATCTCACATATCTCGGCGCAGTCGTCTACAATTGGCTACTCTGCAGTCCAGCAAAAAAAAACTTTTGTTTCAACCTTTTGAAACTTTTTTTTTCAAACTTTTCTTTTTTTCAAACTTTTCTTTTTTTCAAACTTTTCTTTTTTTCAAACTTTTCTTTCAAAACTTTTTTGGTAAAAAAAAACAACTTGACACAAAAAATTTATCTTAAGTAGATGTTTCTGGTAACAGTACTTTACTTTCTCTGACTACTTTTTACTTTCATTCCTTAAATTTAATAAACAAACATCTGTAGGCTACTTTCTACTTCTTACATTTTCAAGCCAGGCTCCTTACTTAAATTTAAATCTGTATTTGGTGGCATGATCTCTCTCTCCTCTCCTTTCACCGTGTGAAAAATATTTATGAAAAAAAAAGGTTTGAAGTTAAGACCATGCCAGACATGGCATGAGGGGTGAGGTAGAGTTCAACTATCCTGTAGCCTACATTACATTACAGCTAACTAGCTAGCTGCCGTAGCCTACAGCATTGCCTTGTCGCTATCAGCGTCCAAGCAGCTTTGCCACGGAAACCTAATTAAGCGTCTTTGCTCAAACGGCTTGTTATACTTGCGTGTCAACACAGAAATATTTCTAACAGGCTAAAGCTCGCTTTCTCCTATGTCTCTCTTTGTCCTTGTTTCTTAGCTAGAGGTAGGTGTTACGCAACCGACTTTTTGCCGTCGGAGTGAAAGTCTTATTGGTCCGGTGGATAGTTGTGAAGGTTAACGCGATCACCCCTGTTTTAGCCCCTTGAGCTACGCTTTTTCCCACCATACTTTTGAGAGAGAGAGAGAGAGAGAGAGAGAGAGAGAGAGAGAGAGAGAGAGAGAGAGAGAGAGAGAGAGAGAGAGAGAGAGAGAGAGGAGAGAGAGAGAGAGAGAGAGGTAGAGAGAGAGAGAGAGAGAGAGAGAGAGGGGTGAGGAGAGGAGGGGAGAGAGGGAGGAGGGAGAGAGGGAGAGAAAGAGAGAGGCCTTGTCCAATCCATATTAGCCTACTACAGTATGGTGGTTTCTGGGTTGGATTAAAGTCCATAAAAGCCAAGCTCTCGCTGACCTCACTAGTCTGAGCAACATCGTCAGCAACACCTGAAATTCTCATTATTCCACATCATTTATTTTAATTTTTAATTAGTAGGCTATGTTTTGGTCCCTTGCTTTGTGAACTGACCTCAATTCATTATCCTATTTACGGTAGAAATACTGTAAAAATAAATAATTTTACCTTCATGGACCATCCCATAGTCGTGTTGAAGAATGACACAAGACATACTGCCACAATAACTAGTGTTGAGGAGGGCAGTCTGTGTTTTCACAGTGAGCTGATCTATTTTAGGTCACCACCACAACCAATTAGGCTGCAGATAGCAATTTTCTTTTAACACTGGGATGATCAATACTAGACAAAACACTTTCTCTCGATGCTTACAGGTCAATGAGCTTGCACTCTCACTCTAAAAAATACCTTCCTTAAAATCACTGGCTTCTGTGTAGCTGTTTGTTTTTAGATTCATACACTCTCGTATGTCAAGGATGGGGAGTGAATGTGTGTTTGGTGTTGTTCCTGCTGCAGGTTTTGTACAAGGTGTACATTTCCTTCGTGGAGGGTGGGGCCAGGGAACGTCATGACGTCAGACTACTTCAAAGGAGTGGGGTGAGTATATGCGCGAATCAGTTTCCGGATTCTGTTGTGAAAATGGCAGGTTGGAGCAGAGCCCGTCTACGGTCCATATTAGACATTCTCTGGTTGGAGTCATGAACTTTTGAGTTCCCAGCAGACCCTTCAGAACACATGTTTTTACAGCGAACACAGAATTTACCCTGCATACATTAGATTTGAAGTGTTCTGCTGATGTCCGTTAGCTTCCTAGCTAGTTCCTAGCTAGCTAGGGAGTCAGGTGGCTGAGCGGTGAGGGAATCGGGCTAGTAATCCGAAGGTTGCCAGTTTGATTCCCGGTCTTGCCAACTGACGTTGTGTCCTTGGGCAAGGCACTTCACCCTACTTGCCTCAGGGGAATGTCCCCTGTACTTACTGTAAGTCGCTCTTGGATAAGAGCGTCTGCTAAATGACTAAATTGTAAATGTAGTTGTTTCTTCTTCTTTTATTTCATAGTTTTTCCCATTCCCTCCATCCCTCTCCCCACAGCTTCCTTCCTCATTGTCAGTATCGGGGGGCACCCTGGTGGGCCTTATCTTCGCTGTCATCCTTGCCTTCATCACGCGCTTCACCAAGAAGGTGCGCATCATCGAGCCCCTCTTCGTCTTCCTCCTGGTCTACCTGGCATACCTGACCGCCGAGCTCTTCTCCCTGTCCGCCATCTTATCGTAAGCAACATGGCCGCCGCTTTCAGTAGGGCAAGGCTTCATGGGATAGGTGAAACGGCTTTCGCTTTCGGTACGGTCTTACATGAGCTAAAGACAATCAAAGTAATTATGTGATTGATATTGAAACCCGTTTACGATAGGTTCCTACGGGCGTGTTCTGAGTGTCTTTTGATTGAGCTACTAAGGATGGGTATATAGAAGAATCTAGAGGTGTCAAGTGGGTACTTGGTTGTAGGATGGAGTGGCGTGCCAAGCAGAGAGACATTCACCAGAAGTGATTTCCCACCGTTTGTCAAGATGAATTCTAGGTCGACCACGAGAAGAGATGAAAGAGACTTGAGAGCCAGGAGAAGGCTGTGTAACCTTGTGTGTGCATCTACCAGAACACAAAGGCTTTCTTGCAGTGTGTGGTGTGTGTGTGTTTCTTTGCATCGAAGTTTGAGCGTGTGTGTGTGAGCATGTCTGCATTGTGTTAGTGTGTGTGGCCCATTCCGTATTACTGTCCCACTATCACACTGTCTGTGTGTATATGTGTGTCTTTCTATGTGTCTTTCCAGCTGTGTGTGTGTGTGTGTGTGTGTGTGTGTGCCTGCTCCTGAACCCGCACATTACATCTTGTTCACAGAGTTTTAAAAGACTCCTTCTCTTGGCATCTCTGCCCTTCTCATCCACCCATTTCTGCCCCTGGGAATCAACCTCAACCCTTTCTTTTTGGGGCAACCTCGATTAATCAGATTATTCATCAGGGGAATTAGATTAAGCTTTTCTGATAATTATAGTAACCGAAGTAGACAGAGAGATTTAGATTTTTTCTGTGTGCAGAGTCATGGCTAGGATAAGCGATTCCATAAGGGTCAAAGCTGGAAAGTCGATTGAGGTGTTTTGATCCTTCACTGTTACACTGGAGACAGAAGGCTTGTTGATCAGTTTTGTTTATATTTATTGAAGGCTTGGTCATTCATTTATGATAATTTCGCGCCACAATGTGGTCACAGAGGGGAGAACACTGCCAGGGACTTGAATCGTAATGTGTTGATGCAGCACGCAAGCATGGCTAAGCACATTTTGGACCGACGGACTGAATGAACCTCCCAGTATGAATGTCCCAATTCTAACAAATAGTACAACATACAGTATGTTCAAAGTATCTTCAGTCAGGAGCCGAACTACTCTCTCTCTCTCTCTCTCTCTCCTCTCTCTCTCTCCTCTCTCTCTCTCTCTCTCTCTCTCTGTCTCTCTCTCTCCCTCTCTTTCTTTTTTCCCTATTTTCCTCCCTTTTCTTTCCTTCTCTCTCTCTCTCTCTCTCTCTCTCTCTCTCTCTCTCTCTCTCTCTCCTCTCTCTCTCTCTCTCGTCTCTCTCTCTCTCTCTCTCTCTCTATCCATCTCCCTAATGCCTAGTGACACATTTCACTCCCAGCGGATCAGATAAACGTCAGGTGTGTCTGCTGTCTCGGAGCTCTCCCTCCATACACACAGTGACGGGTGTCGCATGTCAGGTGTAAATACGATTATCGCTTTCCCACAGATGCATGACAACATGAATATCAGTCCTCAACCACAGGTAACGTAAGATAACCTGTGGAGGACAATGTCTTCCCCTCGCTAGTGTTCACAGTAATACCGATGGCAGTGTACGTGTTTAGCTGATGTCTTCCTTTAGTATTGATGTACTGGCCGTTTTGATTATGTAGGTATTGGTTGATTTCATTCGAACATCATGCTTAATAAGGCCCATGTATTGCTTTGAAATGTCTTGGTCCTAAAATGGGTCAGTTCATTGTTTATTTGTGTTAGCTTCTGGTAATTGCTTTGCTTCAAGGGTGTGAAAAACAAACTCTCAATTGGGTTTCCATTGTGGGCCTAATTTAGACAACATTTGGGTTTAACTGACTAAAGCTATTGAATTTTTTTCTCCTTAAATCCCTGTTTCCTCTCATATCTCTAAATACCCTCTCTTTCCCCCTCTTTCTGTCTCTCTCCCTTTTTTTTCTGCCTCCCTCTTTCTCTCTTCCTATCGATCTGTATTCCCCTCTCTCCTTTTCGCACTCTCACCTATTCGTCCTCTCTCTCTCTCTCTCTCTCTCTCCTCCTCTCTCCCCCCCTCTCCCTCGCTCCCTCGACCAGAATGAACCTTCTGTGGCATCCGGAGCCAACAAGTACGTGGAGGCCAACATATCCAGAAATCCCGCACCACGGTCAAGTACACCATGAAGACGCTGGCCAGCATCGCCGAGACCATCATCTTCATCTTCCTGGGCATCTCCGCGGTGGACAAGTCCAAGTGGGCCTGGGACACTGGCCTGGTGTCCTGCACCCTTATCTTCATCCTGGTCTTCAGGGCCATGGGTGGGTGCCGTCAACTCTCACACACTGCTCTGGGAACATGGATGTGGGCATCGTTTTCCAGTGTCCCAGGCCCCTGTACAACTTCCACAAGTCACTGAGTTGAAATCCAGCCTGAAATCGATTTGCTCTGTGTGTGTGAGAGAGTGTGTGTGTGTGTGAGCACGATAAATACATAAATAAAATGATAGATAGAGCTCCTTCCTGTCTTGTCTGTGTTCAAGGTGTTGTCATGCAGACCTGGGTGCTCAACTGGTTCCGCCTCGTCCCATTGGACAAGATCGACCAAGTGGGTGATGTCGTACGGTGGCCTGCGAGGGGCAGTGGCCTTTGCACTGGTGGTTGCTGCTGGATGCAGAGCATGTCAAGGCCAAGGACTACTTCGTTGCCACTACAATAGTGGTGGTGTTTTTCACTGTCATGTTCCAGGTAAACTATAAGTTCTCAGTGCATTTCCTGAACCCATGCTTTGAACAGTTTTGAAGTAGAATGGGAACTGATTTCTCATGTGAAATGAGTCATGTTTTTTCATAACGGTTATTTCTATTGCCATTAGCCGTTCATGTTGAAACGGGAGAATCTTTCTCTCCTGGGCTGCAGCTTTGGCTGGCTTCGTGACTGCAAGATGATAATTGAGTGAGCTCTTATTTAATCTGTAGAGTATCGCAGTTAATGTCTAATGGTCCAGCCTAGTTGAAAGTAATCATTCCCGGCATCATTGGGGCATGCGTGTGTGTGTGTTATGGAGGTGCGTGTGTGTATGTATGTGTGTGTCTGTGTGCGTGGAGATGTATGTGTGTGTGTGTCTGTGTGCGTGGAGATGTATGTGTGTGTGTGTCTGTGTGCGTGGAGATGTATGTGTATGTGTGTCTGTGTGCGTGGAGATGCGTGCGTGCGTGTGTCTGTGTGCGTGGAGGTGTGTGTATTTTTATGCACATAACTGGGACTCCAGGACCCTTGGTGTCTGTGGTCTTTCATCCATGCCTCTGGGGTGGTACTGGGTGATCGTGCGGTAGGTTTGACATTTAGCGGAGCTGTGGTGTTAAATGGTGACGATTGAGGCTGCAGAATGCAGATAGTAATTTTGATGAATGGATGCAATTTATGAACATAGAAGGACAGGATCAGTCAGGATCATGTTGACATGAACGTGCTATACTCTATGGATGAGCATCCCCAACACACGACACACACAGTGCACATACACACACACACACAGTGCACACACACACACACACAGTGCACATACACACACACACACACACAGTACACACACACACACACAAGTGCACATACACACACACAGTGCACATACACACACACACACAGTGCACATACACACGACACACACAGTGCACATACACACACACACACACACACACACACACACACACACACACAGTACACACACACACACAGTACACACACACACACACAGTGCACATACACACACACAGTGCACATACACCACACACACAGTGCACTACACACACACACACAGTACACATACACACCACAGTACACACACACACACACACAGTACACACACACACACACAGTACACACACACACACACAGTGCACATACACACACACACACAGTGCACATACACACACACAGTACACACACACACACACAGTGCACATACACACACACAGTGCACATACACACACACACACAACACACACACACACAGTGCACATACACACACACAGTACACATACAGTACCTACACACACAACCTTACACTTCTAACACCAGCACATATGCGCCTCACATTAACACACAACACACACACACCCACCAGCCAGGCAGCATTATATCATATTCAGTCTGTGTGGAGAGGCAAATAAGATGAAACCAGATAAATACCGGTGTGCTGTATATCCTAACCACACACAGGCCCCGTAGAGCAACAACGTCTGGCGAACTGAAGCCTCACATTTCAGACACATTAGATTTGGATATAAAAAATACATGAGGTGAAGCTCTTTGTTCTCATAAAAGAGGATAGAAAGGTGATTGGCTCGGGGAACACAAGTCTGTGACTAAAAGACGGCAGGAATAATTTGTTCCCCCTCTGTTGACGGTGGCATTAATACTGAATGATGGATTTCACAGTTGAGCTGTGAGGACAAGGAGTGACGGACAGACGCCGTAAACCTCATTGACTGAGGCGCCTCCCTAGTTTTGGATTATTTCTTTCCACTCCATGAACACAAACCTCTTTATAGATTTTCTTAACACTAGCCTGATCGTAAACGACGCATTGCTAGTTTGGTATCACGATGTCAGTGTCCATGTCGTACTTTGATGGATGATGCTGTTTTATTATGCTGTATCGGAGCAC
>NC_090062.1:15844641-16112121 GCF_038355195.1 Osmerus mordax | reverse complement strand
CCCCATGCGGACCCTTGTGTGATCGATGACATCCTGACCAATAAATTCTCCCAGCTCCTTCGTGGTGTTTCAACTGGGCGGCCGTCACCTATGATGGATTCTCTTACGACCCCCCCCCCCCGCACCCCCCCCCCCCCCGCACCCCCCCCAACCCACCTCCCCACCATCCTCCCAGCTTCTCTCCCTGTTCTGTCTTGTCCGCAGGCCATTAGCAGGCTCCTATTGTCACTCTCCAGTGACCCCCTCACCCGGATTCTGACTTCAGTGGTCTAGTGGACCAGACCTCTAAACGTTCAAGACCTCATTCTTAGTCCTGGGGGGGGGGGGTTCCAGAGAAGAGCTGGAATGTCTCGGTGCTCCAGCGTCGTAGGGTCAGACCCTGCTAAGCGGTTGCTGAGCTCTCAGGGGAGGATGGCTGGAGCGTTTGATCTGGTCTTAATCTCCAACCGAACCCCAGCCTACCTCTGAGTTCCTCACAGCCCCTGTGGCTGGCAGACTCTACATGTCTACGACTCCCCGTAGAAACGCTCTCTCTCTCTGCATGCCCTGACGTCTGCAGAAGAAGCCAGTGTCGTAATGAATAGGCCTGTTAAAAGGCGAGGGTTGATTTACAATACCGAGACTCTCCCATGGTCGTGCTGAGAGAGAATATCCTTTCTGACAGGGGCCTCATTCCGTTTAGTCTCACACCCTCAGTCCTGGTCTGTGGCTCTGTGTACATCACTCTGTGTACATCACTCTGTGTACATCACTCCTCCACATCCTAGGATCCGTTTATCCGATGGCATGTAAACATCTGGAGTCTGCCGTCGTCCACTTCTGACTCTTCTTCTCTCTTCTGGTATTTGAAAGAGAGAGGCAGGAAACTGTGTCTGTTTGTTTGTGTGTCTGTTTGTGTGTCTGTTTGTGTGTGTGTGTCTTTCTCCTAAGAATGTGAAAATGGCAGGTTGTGAGCAGGCAGGCAGTTAAAGAGTTCATTAAAGAGCAGTCGGTGTGTGTGTGATCCTCCTGGTAATGCAGAGATAGAGAGAGAGAGAGAGAGAGGTGGAAGGGGAGAGTGCACCTCCATAAATTCCTTTGTTGTTTACATGAAAGCAGAGCTGTGAGAGGGAGATCTGAGCCCTACACATATCCCTGGATCTCTCCCTCTCTCTCTCCTCCCCTTCCGTCTCCCTTTCTCTCTCCTCCCCTTCCGTCTCCCTCTCTCTCTCCTCCTCCCTTTCTCCTGTCCAGCCATCCCTGCCCTCGCAGAAGAATCGTCTTTCAGTTCCATGTGTGTCAGTCCTGCCTCGTCCCCATAAAGAGTCTCTTGTCCTCTCTCTTTAACGCGTGTGAAAAACAGGCCCATTGTGGGCCCTCATCCACCAAGCTGTGCTAGCTAACGTAGCCTTAGAGCCACACCAAGTCTCTCTCTGTCTCTCTCTCTCTCTCTCTCTCTCTCTCTCTCTCTCTCTCTCTCTCTCTCTCTCTCTCTCTCTCTCTCACAGAGCTTTCCTCTCTCTCTCTCTCTCTCTCGCTCACAGAGCTTTCCTCTCAACCCTTCCATCAATGTCTGCTTTCTCTGTGGGTGTGACCGAAAACTGACCCGATTCTTTCTCACTTTCTCCCTCTCTCTCTCCCCCCCTCCATCTTTCTCTCCTCCCTCCTCTCTCCCTCCCTCCCCCTCTCTCTCTCTCTCCCTCCATCCCCCCCTCTCTCTCTCTCTCTCTCTCTCTCCCAGGCGTATGAGTGGGCTCTGGAGGGCATGCGTCACCTGGCTTGCGTCAGCATGGAGGACTGCTCTCAGCCCGACAAGTGCCAGGGTGTGATTGGCTGCCTGGAGGGTTACGGGCGCCAGCACCCACCCATCCCGGATGGCCGCTTCCAGGAGATGAAGGAGCTGGCCGGGGAGCTGAAGAACGAGCAGGGTCTCAGGCAGTGGAAGTTCGCTTGGTCCAAATGCCAGGAGACCCGTCAGATGTTTGAGAAGAAGCTGGAGGCGGCGCTGAGGACGCGGCGAGGCGTACCGGAGAGCGGGGCCGGTGCCAAGGCGTCCGGCGACGGCGTGGCCACGCCCAGACGCCACTCGGAGGGTCAGGGAGCGCGCGGCGGCCACGAGAGGAGCTCCAGCTTGTCGCTCTCCTGCCGCAAGGCGTTCTCGGGCGTGTGGAGCGCCGGCCGCGAGAGGCTGTCCTCCACCTCTAGCTCCGCCTCCTCGTCGTGCGCCCCCAGACCTGAGGCCTCTGGGGGCGGGGACTGTGGCTCCACCCCCTCCATAAACTCCTCCTCCTACGGCTTGGAACCCCGCCTCCCCCCGCACACGCCCCTCGCCCCGCTGCTCCATAACCCCCGCCTCACGCGCAGCGCCTCGTCCGAGGAGTCGTCCCACCGCAACCGTCTGGAGGCCCAGGCCCGTGCCACCTCCTGCTCCTTCACCCCCACCCTGCCCCCCCTCGACTCCGCCTCCACCCCCAGCGCCACGCCCGCCAGCCGCCGCCAGCTGCTCCGCAAGACCCAGAGCTTCGACTGCCCGGCCACGCCCGAGGGCGCCCGCTACGGCACGTGCCAGCGGACGCTGAGCGAACCTGCGCGCCGCGGCAACACAGGGGTGTTCATCAAGGGGCTGGAGGTCAGCAGCACCGAGGTGGCCGAGCGGCCCTACAGCCCCAGGCTGGCTGCTCACGGCTGGGCCGCCCCTGCGGGGGAGGGCCTGCGGACCCCCGGAGCCAGCGCCACCAACAGCCCCGTGGCCGAGCCTCGTGCTAAAGGAAGGTGGGTGGTCGACAGGAGGCTTGTTGTTGTGCTGGTGGGAGATGTAGGCTCAGTTTCCCAGACATGGATTAAGCCTAGTCTTGGCATCATGACTTTTTCATTGGACATCTTCATTGAATTTTTTTCTCTTTTAATTTAGGGCAAGGCTTAATCCATGTCTGGGAAACAGAGCCAAAGTGTTTTTGTAGGTTGAGTAGCAGATTTGGTTTTGTGTGAGAGAAGGTTGGAGTGTCTGTGTTTCACCAGGACTTCTGTTTATTCCAGGTATAATACTTTTTCTCTGAGTGCATCAACTCCATAGGGAACTCGCCGGAAACTCAATCTTTACAGTATATACTGTCCTCCATCTCTCTGACTCTCTCGCTTTCCCTGTCGCTCTCTCTTATTCTCTCTCTGTTTCTCTCACTCTCTCTCCCTATCTCCTTTCTAGAATGTGCCCCATATCTGCTAAGGTTTTTGTATTTTATGCTAGCTTACATGTGTCAAATGATCTCAGTCTGTTTCTGTGTGTGTGTGTGTGTACGCGCGTGTAAAAGACCAAGAAAATGGGGGCCAGGCGTCTTGCTAGTTGTTGTGTCAAGACCAGTCACCCCGCCCCCCCTGGGATGGAGCTGTAATGGTTTTGCCATGCACCCCCCCCCCTCCCCTCCTTCACCTGTGACCCCCATGAGAACAGCCCCCCCTCCCTCTGACCCCACCATCATCACCCCTGCTACAGACCACTGCTGCTATCCTGCCACTGATGACAAATCCAGCCCTGGGAAGCCCCAAGGATCTCCTTTGATGTGCGCACACACACACACACACACACTCACACACACACACACACACACAGTGGAGGGTACATAAATTCAGACACACACACCCCCGCTTGTCTCCATGTGGTTTACAGTGGAAGGCTATTCCACACCAATTAGAGCGTATCCCATTAATATGGGGTCCCAGGCACTGTGGGGGGCGGGAGGGGGGGGGGGGGGTGGGATTCTCTTGCTTGTCTCACCCAGAGAGAGGGGTTAAGAGTAACACGACAACTTCCCTGAACTGACACACAGCTCCCACACTTCCTCCGTTTGGTATTCAAGTCGTTGGGAAAACAGTTCTAAATCTTTCTGATTTGGATCCCTCACACATGGATGGTTCTGAAAGTGTGAATTATTAGTTTCCTGTGTTTGTTTAAGCTTTCTTTAGCTTTCTCAGCTTTAAACACGTTGGAGATTATAGCGTAGTTGACGATATATCGATATCTTCTACATCGATTATATCGTTGTTTGTTTTGGTATAGAAGGTTGTGGTACTGTAGTACTTGAGAACTTAAGGTGGGGGGCATTAAGTCTGGTTTCTTGTGTGTGTGTGTCTGTATGTGTGTATGTATGTGTGTGTGTCTGTATGTATATGTGTGTGTGTGTATGTGTGTCTGTGTGTACGTGTGTGTGTGTGTGTGTGTGTGTGTATGTATGTGTGTGTGTGTGTGTGTATGTGTGAGTATGTGTGTGTGTATGTGTGTGTGTGTGTGTGTATGTGTATGTGTGTGTGTGTGTGTGTGTGTGTGTGTGTGTGTGTGTGTGTGTGTGTGTGTGTGTGTGTATGTGTATGTGTGTGTGAGAGAGAGTGGCTCGGGAGGGTTTAGGGGGGTGATTGTGTCCGAGGAGGCGCTGTGTGTGGCCTCAGGCACTGAGGAGAGCTGGGCCAGGTGCCACACACACACACACACACACACATCACCCCTACTCACCATCCATGCCCAACGGGGTGGCAGAGAGGAGCGAAACCCCCCTAGGGCTGGCACTCCAGCTAGAGAAGAGCGAGGGGAGAGCGAGGGGGACAGAGAAGGGGAGGCCAGAGGCAAGACCCCCCACACCTATTGTTGCTTTTGTCCCTTTAAGTACACCTCTTCTGTATTTGTAAAGGTCCTTTTATCCAGCTTGCCAGTCTCTCTTGAGAAGCCAAAAAATAAAAAAAGAGGTAATAGAAAGCATTAGAAAAAACGTAATTATCTTCCACACATCCATGAAATAAGCTTCAGGTCCAGTTTTCCACTGGCTTAACCTTGTGGTCGTCTCTTAGCCCGGTGGGACAAACGAGTGCTTCTGTTTTTCATTTTAATACGTCTTCAGGTTCGTCTTGTTTGTGCCCAGTGCAGCAGGGCCTGGCTGACCGCAAGTGACAAACAAGACCTCATACCAAGAGGGCTTTAGCCAAGTAGCCCACCGACAATCAGGCATTAGCGTTAGCTTTCCCCCCCAGCTAACTTACACACACACAGTATTATAAACACCTTCTATCAGGCCCTGGAGACATGCAGAAACTGGCTGTAGGGCCGCCAGCTTGTAGACCTACCAGCACGCCAAGAATAACACACTGAGAGGGAGAGACAGAGGGGGAGAGACAGGGGGGGGAGAGACAGGGAGGGAGAGACAAGGAGTGAGAGGGAGGGAGGGAGAACGAGTGAGGGAGAGAGACGAAAAAAAGGTTTATGGTCTTGGGAAATAAATCACCCAACAACCGTATTTTGATTCGACTCTGGACCTCAGAAGTGATTTAAACAGTGTTTGAACCCGGTCTGTCTCAGTCCAGTTGTTTTGGTCTCACTGTGGCAGACAGCCTCCAGTCACACATGCACATGTTCAACCTCAGTCCAAGCTGTGTGTGTTCCAGCTCTGAGGGGCTGTTTGACTCGCACAGAACCAAGGCCTGATGTGAAACCTGTGATACCTGGTCTGTTTGTCTCTCGTTCTCAAGAACATCAGCAGGTCTCATCTCACCGGCATCTCCTTGATCCGGTCTTTTCAGTCAGCAGATGCTTTTATCCAAAAACAACTTATAAATACTGCTTATAGTGAGTACAGAGGAGCTTCAAAGATCTAAAGTGCACTGTTAGAACGGAACTAAGGAACAGTCTGTGAATGGCCAGACAGCGCTGTAACAACATCAACTCAACATGACCTGAGTCTGATAACAGGTCGGCGCAGCAATAAAAAGAACATTTAATCTGAAGTGCAACACTGTGAACAACCTCTCCCCTCCCACAAAGTCCTGACGTGTAAAAGGGCACCGTGACTCATCCTCGCTGTGGCATAGATAGCATCTCGGTCACAGGGATATGATGTACAGGACCTCCCTCCAGACACGGTGCAGGGTGGACCTGCTCCGACATGCTGCTACAAGCCTCCACCCGTCTGAGAAGGTGGTTGATGTTAAACGTTCCTTTGACGTTGTGCCCCTGATCTTGATTTTTTACAGTTTATTCATTAAGCTAGACGCTAGTATAGCGTCTGTGTGGATGTGTTAGGGCCTGTCTGTGTGGATGTGTCAGGTCCAAGCGGGCGGGACTGGGGTCTCTCCCAGGCCAAGTACAATACAGCCTCAAAGCTTGGAGTTAGTCGTGGTGTTTGTGCTTTTCTGGTGTGTGTATGTGTATGTGGAGACAAGCTCATAAGTAAAAATAGATTAACTTGCTACTGAAGTTGAATGTTTACAGAGTTTTTGAGACCTCACAACTGCTTTGTCACTTACAATACAGAAGCCTACATTTTCAGTGTCAGTGGAGACTAAACATCCTTTTTCTGCCTCCCTCTCCCTCCCTCCCTTCCCTCCCTCCCCTCCTCCCTCCCTCCGTCCCTCCCCTCCTCCCTCCCCTCCTCCCCCCTCCCTCCCCTCCTCCCCCCTCCCTCCCTCTCTGTCTCGCTCTCCCTCCCTCTCCCTCCCTCCCCCCCTTCCCTCCCTCCTTCCGCCCCCTCCCTCCTTCCCCCCCTCCCAGCAGCAAGCTGCGTCACATCGTGGATGAGATGGTGAGCACGGAGAGGGAGTACGTGCGCTCGCTACGCTACATCATCGAGCACTACTTCCCCGAGATGGAGCGCCCCGACCTGCCGCAGGACCTGCGGGGGAAACGCTCCGTGATCTTCGGGAACCTGGAGAAGCTGGTGGACTTCCACAGCCAGTTCTTCCTCAAGGAGCTGGAGAGCTGCTGCAACCACCCGCTCCGCGTGTCCCACTGCTTCCTGCGCCACGTACGTAGATGCGAATCTAACGCACACCGGGGTTGGGGGTTGGGGGGGGTGGTAGACATCGAAGTTCCGAGAGGCTTCGAGGCGAGTTTGATTCGAGTCCCGGTCCGCTCCGGGGGAACTTCAGGTGGATTAAGTGCAGCCAAGTTTTCGAGCTAATTCTGACATGAAGCTCAGATGCGAACAAGGTTGTTTTCTAACCACTAACATTCTTGCTGGGAAGATGTGGGACAATTGTTTTGTATGTTATGTGAGTACAGTGTTTCACAATAGTGTTTTAGGGAGTCAGATGGCTGAGCGGTTAGGGAATCGGGCTAGTAATCTGAAGGTTGCCAGTTCGATTCCCGGTCATGCCAACTGACGTTGTGTCCTTGGGCAAGGCACTTCACCCTACTTGCCTCGGGGAATGTCCCTGTACTTACTGTAAGTCGCTCTGGATAAGAGCGTCTGCTAAATGACTAAATGTAAATGTAAATGTTTTCTATAGAACGGGGACACCAAGGGCGTCACACATCCTGAGGTACCGAATGTCTCAATAGTCAAACACTTGCCTCATGGAATGTGCAACACGATCTTCAGGAGGTGGTTGACACTGAACCCTTAACAGTTGGCACGTCCTCCGTGTGAATGCTGTATGTTTCTGATCATGTCAGAAGCCAAACAAAAGCTCCCTGTGTTTACGTTCAAGAGGTGATTGTCAGCCCGTCCCCTAGGCTGAAACTCGACCTGGGAGACCTGCAGGTGGAGCCGCGTGGATTGGCAGGAACGCCAGTTATGATTTACAAAAAGAAAAAGAGTTATGCACATGGATGTCAGGGCAGGATTTGACACACACACACACACACACACACACACACATACAGCAGGGCGGTTGGGTAGGGATCATGGATTTGCTGGGTCAGTTCCTCCAGTAGGTGAGGTGTTGTTCTAGTTTTAAACCCGAAGGAGATGGTTTTACCCCTCAACTATGAACCCAGCTGTGCAAACACACCCCTCCCTCTCTCTCCCTCCCTCTCTCTCTCTTTCACAACCTCTGTTTCAATCACTCCATCCCAAAGCTCTCTTGGTGGTTCTCATGTTGGCAGAACCTCTCAGAGCTTCTCGAATTCTCTCATCTCTCGATACAGTCCATAGAAACTTTTTTCTTTTTTCATCTCGTCGTCGCTCCCTCTCCATCCCTCCGTTTCTCTCTTTACATTCCAGTGGTATTAGAGCGTTATCAAAGCAGCCCACATGTACTGAACTCTCTTATCCAGGCCTGCCCACTCCTTCACCTCTGTACATCCCCTCCTCTTCCTCTCCCCTCTCTCTCCTTCCTTCTTTCTCCATCCTTCTTTCCTTCCTACTCGGGTTGATTTAGTGGTGCAGAGTTAAAGGGTCTAAATGTTTTCCACAGTTTAAACAGCACACACAAGAATAGACTTCGGTCAGAACCACCCCAGCTCTACAGCAGAGAGAGACCCGGGGTATTCTTGGCCAGAAACGCAGCGGTGAAAGATATCGCACGTTTCACACAAGTATAAAATGCGCCATAAAGCATTTCGCCTCATTGCCAACAGTTGCGGCCAAGCAATACTCAAATGACAAGATATGGAAAATCGCATGTTTTCCGCTTGTCGCAGGAGTTCTGTAGGAGAACAAGAGGGTGTTCTGTGTGCTGAAATGGGTCAGAAATTTCGTTTATTTAACCTTATATATAACTGAAATGCATCCCTCCCTCTCTCTTTGTAACCCACAGCAAGACCAGTTTGGCCTGTACGCGCTGTACAGCAAGAACAAGCCCAAGTCTGACACTCTGCTGGCCAGCCACGGAAACAGCTTCTTCAGAGTGAGTCTGGAGCCTTCAAACACACACACACTCACACACACTCACACACACTGTCCACCTAGCCATCACATACATGTTTGCATCAAGACAAAGAGAGAAATTAAGAGAACAATGTTTTTACATTCACATTTGACGATTCGTCAATCTAGCAGAAGCTTTTCATCCAAAGTGACATACAAATTAGACACACAGACCAGCGGACACTGTACACAACACCAGCCCTAACCCTCCAACCACCACCCCTACCCCCTTCCCTCCGTCCCTTTCTCCCCCAGAACAAGCAGCTGGAGCTGGGGGACAAGATGGACCTGGCGTCCTACCTGCTGAAGCCCGTCCAGAGGATGAGCAAGTACGCTCTGCTGCTGAAGGACCTGATCAAGGAGGTGAGCGAGGCTCAGGACACGGAGCTGGCCTACCTGCGGGCCGCCGCTGAGATGGTCAAGTTCCAGCTGCGCCACGGCAACGACCTGCTGGCCATGGACGCCATCCGGGACTGTGACGTGAGTGTGAGCCACGAGAGGACACGCCCCCTGACCCCCAGAGGGGCGTGTCTATCACAAGAACCTGATCAGAATAACTCCACTATCAGAGATCCTGTATATTGAATATGTGTGTGTGTACCTGTGTGTGTGTGTGTGTGTGTATGTCCTGTGTGTGTGTGTGTGGTGCAGGTGAACCTGAAGGAGCAGGGTCAGCTGGTGAGGCAGGGGGAGTTCACCGTGTGGTACGGGAGGAAGAAGTGCCAACGCCACGTGTTCCTGCTGCAGGACCTGGTGCTGTTCAGCAAGCCCAAACGCATCGAGGGCGGCCTGGACGTCTACATCTACAAACACTCCTTCAAGGTGGGGCCCGCAGCACCAGGCCAGAGGAGAGGGGAGAGCAGAGTAGACTACATTTACATTTAGTCATTTAGCAGACGCTTTTATCCAGAGCGACTTACAGTAAGTACAGGGACATTCCCCCCGAGGCAAGTAGGGTGAAGTGCCTTGCCTAAGGACACAACGGCATTTTGCACTGCCAGGAAACGAACCAGCAACCTTCGGATTACTGGCGCAATTCCATAACCGCTCAGCCACCTGACTCCCCTACTAGAGCAGAGTAGACTAGACTACAGTAGAGTTTATTGAACCCTGGGTAGTATTGCACTGTTATAGACAGGAGTGTCTCAAAGCCTTTTCTCTCACCAAGCAACAGCGATAACGTAACGTGGGAGTCAGGTGGCTGAGCGGTTAGGGAAGCGGGCTTGTAATCAGAAGGTTGCCAGTTCGATTCCCGGCCGTGCCAGATGACGTTGTGTCCTTGGGCAAGGCACTTCACCCTACTTGCCTCGGGGGAATGTCCCTGTACTTACTGTAAGTCGCTCTGGGTAAGAGCGTCTGCTAAATGACTAAATGTAACGACATGATATACACGCAAACATGAGGAGGATTCGCTTGGCGCCTAGTCCGATTGGACAGTAGGGGGAAACCAGGGCTTAGGGGAAATCAGTGTGACATCACTAGTCTGGTTTCCAAATGTGGCGGTCTCCTCTCGTGGTCCCAGACAGCAGACGTGGGGATGACGGAGACGTCTGGAGACAGTGGGCTGCGCTTCGAGGTCTGGTTCAGACGCAGGACCTCCAAGAACCAGACCTACATCCTGCAGGCGGCCAATCAGGACGTCAAGCACGCCTGGACCTCTGACATCACCAGCATCCTCTGGCAGCAGGCTAACAGGAACAAAGGTGTGTGTGTGTGTGTGCGTGCGTGTGTGTGTGTTAAAGAGTGAGATAGTCTGTTAAAACACAGTCTTAATCTAGACAAATACAGCTGTGTGTGTCCGTGTGTGTGTATGTGTGTGTGTACGTGTGTGTGTCCGTGTGTGTGTCCGTGTGTGTGTATGTGTGTACGTGTGTGTCCGTGTGTGTGTATGTGTGTGCGTGTGTGTCCGTGTGTGTGTGTGTGTGTGTGTGTGTCGCTCCTGAAGCAGCTCACCTTACACACACCCCACCACATCACAGCAGTAGCACCTTTTAGTCATACGGCTCCAACAACCAGCGTCGGCTTGTTGGTGTGTACGCTAGCTCAGTCTCACACACATCATCTCTCTGTCTGTCGTGAGCTCAACCCCACCAGGTCTGAAAGCAGAGACAGAGACTGTCCCATTTCTGCATTTCTGCTAACTTGTCTGGTAAAAGCAAGGTGTGCTTAACGTGTGTGTGTGTGTGTGTGTACAGAAATCCGCATGCAGGAGATGGTTTCCATGGGCGTGGGCAACAAGCCCTTCCTGGACATCAAGCCTAGCGACGCTGCCATCAACGACAGGGCCATCGACTACATCATGAAGGGCAGAGGTGAGGACACACACACTCCTGTAGGACACACTGAAGACACACACTCACAGCAGGAGGCTGGGCATGGACTAGGTTACACTGTTTTCACAGGACCATCCAAATCATTCTGTGTTTTGTTATTGCGAAAAGTAATCTCCAGTCTAACATAATCGTGGCAGTCACAGTAGTGTTTTTTTTGGGGGGGGTGGGAATTGGTGCTAATGTGACTAATATAGACTGTACAGTCTGGTGCCTAGCCCTGAATCTAACCTGCCTCCCCTTCCTCCCTCCCTACCCTCCCTTCAACCCTCCCTCCTCCACCCCTCCTCCCTCCCCTCCCCCCTCCCCCAGGGGCCAGGACGAGAGCCTCCATCGCCGTCTCCCTCTTCGACCACTCCAACCCCTTCAAGCGGGCCTCGGGGAACAGCTCTGGGGCCGGGGCACCCGCGGCCTCGGGCCCCTCGTCATGCAGCCTGCTGGGGCCCCTCAACCTGCACATGTACAGCAACCAGGCACTGCTGCCAGCCTCGGCCGAGAGGCCCTTCATCTCCCCCTGCATCGAAGAGGACGAGCTGGAGAATGAGACCAGCAGCCAGCCCTCCATGAGTACGTGGTCCAGCGTAGCCTAGCGACGCCAGCATCCGTTCCCACGCCAATGGAAAAGTCAGATTAGAGGAGGGGGGGTTAAGGAAAGGAAAAGTCTTTAAAATGTGTGACACAACACCGGATTTTTCAAATACAGTGGTGTGACATGGTGTCTCCCTCCCCTCCTCCCTCTCTCTTCCCTCCTCCCTCCCCTCCTCCCTCCCTCACCCCCTCCTCCCCTCCTCCCTCCCTCCCTCCTCCCTCCCTCCCCTTCTCCCTCCCTCCCTCACCCCCTCCTCCCTCCCCTCCTCCCTCCCTCCAGCCACAGAGAGCTCAGGCTCGTCCTCTCACTGTCTCTCAGGCAGCGGGGGTTCCAGTGGTTCAGACAGCGGCTGTGTGTCCAGCCACCTTCCCGAGGTCCTGTCCGAGGAGCCCAGCTCCCCATGCGAGCCCTCCTCCTCCTCCTCCTGCTACTCCCCCTCCGCCGCCTCGCCCGCCGCCGCCGACAAGCCACGCTTCAACAGCCAGTACATTTCAGCCGTGAGTAGTAGGGGATGTCGACACCCACACAGACACACAGCGTCGTACTGCAGGGGCGGAGCTTTGTTTTTTGGTTGGCGGGGAAGCTTTTTTGATAACTTAGGATGCGGACGTTAAATAAATGTTTTACTATAATTGAATGGCTTTTCATTAATTATAATAAATATAATCATTAATTAATTGATGGATGTCAGGTGTCGGATGTGTTTGGAACCAATCCTTCGTGTTCGAAAAAGTGGTGGTTTGGGCACCATGACTTTGCCTTTGATTCTATACATTCTCGATATATAAAATGTGCATCTCTTCAGCTTGGAGACGTTGCTTTTAAACCCTCCTGCAGTTCCACACCTGTAGAAGTGGGCGTTCATATCTGTTCTACAGGTCAAAGGTCAAAGCATAGTGCCGTATCCACCCTCTCCTTGCTCAAACTCACGAACCATGTCCTGGTGTACACAAACGACACCCTCTGGACAATCAGCTGTGCCTAACCTGAACTCTGACAAGCACTCACACCTAAACCTGACGCTGCTTATGTGAACTCCGGTAACGTTCATGTCATCCCTGCTGACCTGGGCGGTGCTGTTTAACCCGTAACACGCAGTCTCTAACCCCAGCTCTCTCCCTCCATTTACAGAAAGCAGCTCAAATCATAGGGCCATCCACTATAGTGTGATCCCTGTAATCCTGCTTTGAGTAAGTGGAGCGACGCTTTTCATATGTTCCTCTCTCTCTCTCTCTCAAGTCAAATCCTAACATCTAAAACCACTGCAATCTACAGCCATGCCCCCCCGGCTAACGGCTTTCTGCTAGCCTGGTGTCGTTTCTCCACGGTCGTGTGGCATGTTTTTAGAGACTGGGAGAGCTGGGAGCAGTTGTGTAATCTTATTTTTACTTGTTTGTTCTTCTACAGGTTTGATACTTGGCTATCACCATCAAGACAAGACCACGGTCTACGGCCGGAAGATTGTTTTATTGATCCTTGCCCGCTTTCACCATCAAGACAAAAACCCAGAGAAAAGATGGACGGGGTTTCTTGTGGTCATTCTCAGCGCCAGAAAATCTCATCATCACTCACAAACACCAGCTGGGACATAGCACTGTTTTTTTAAAAGCCACTTTTGAGCATAGCTTTTATATCGTGTAAAAAAAGAAAAAAAAGAAAAACAAAGTTGATTTAAATATTCTTATATTTATCCTCTTTTTTTCCTGGTGCAGTAGTTCTCTGTACTATATTGGTAACTGTAAATAATTCTTGTTCTAGTTTACAATGCGGTTATAAACTGCTCCTGTGTTTTCTCATAGACCACTTTAGCTGCAGACTGCAATTGAAAATGGCAGATAGTGGAAGGTTTCTGAGGCAAGACTGTGGACGTGCTCTTCTTAAGCATAGACGCCTTTTTATTTTTCATTTTATCAAAGGCTCTTCTGACTTCAGCGTCTGTTCCTGTTCTTTGATTGACCCGGGGTCAAGGGTCAAGATCTTTCCTCACGGTCGTTTGGTTTTAAGCGTTTCGTTCCTTCGTCTCGGCCGTTTCGTTCCTTCGTCTTCGTTTTTTTCCCCGCCACTTCCGTAGTGCGTCTTGGGGATGGTGCGGTGTGTTCCGTCCCCACGCCCAGCTCACGCCCAGCTCACGCCCAGCTCAGCTGTTCACCTGAGACGGGCTGGAGAACGGAACAGCCTGAGAGGGAGAGAGAGAGAGAGAGATAGAAGGAGAGAGAGAGAAGGAGAGAAAGAGAGAGGAAGAGAGGAGGAGAGAGAGAGAAGGAGAGAAAGAGAGAGGAAGAGAGAAGGAGAGAGAGGGGGGGATAAAGTAAGGGGAGGATGTTAGAGAAAGCGCTAATGCAACTTTTTCCATGTTCATATTTTCTGAGAAAAAAAGATGGCATTAAGAAAGAACACCAAAATGTACATTGTCTGTAAATATTAGCCCGTAGGAGAATAAGATTGTGATAACTTTGTACATGTATGTATTAACCAGCGAAAAAGCAGGGAATCACTGAAGTGCCATTCTCAAATCGACAAAACACACAAAAGAAAATGTTAATCACATTTCCACTCGTAGCTGGAGCATGAATGTGTACTCAAGTGTCATATTTCTTAATCCTAACAAGTTCACACGTATTTAATAAAGATGGATTGCTTTGTATCCAGAAGGTGTGCGTGTGTGTTTTCATTGGTCGTCTGGAGGGCGTGTGTGTGTGTGTGTCTCACTGCGGTGAGCTGGGACACACGAGCGCTCCGTTCCCCAGGAAACAGAGCGCTCATGTGGCAGTGTTGTCTCCCCAGCAACTCCAAACATGACGTGTAGCGCTGGGCTAAGGTCAGGGTGAGCTGGAGAAAAGAATGGAAACTATAGTATTAAAATGGGGAGGAGGGGGTGCATTTTGTATGTATACTAAACAAGTAATCCTGAAGTTAATATAACTGTTATACGTTCATTCAGCGACTGTGTGTGTTTATGAATACTGCGTGTGTTGTCGCTGCCTGACTGGCTGTTAGAGGAAGCGTTTCCTTTGAGGCCCTCACCTTCAGCCAGCGCTGGAGCAGCTCTCTCTGTTTCTGTCTCCCAGGTGAGATGATCCTCATCAGCTCAGAGACAAAGTCCTCCACCTCAGTCTGTCCGGTCTTGGGAACATTAAAGAGGGATGAAACTAAAAAAAGCTCATCCTCTAAAGCAACGTTTCAAGTTAGTGTCTTCTGTTTAGTTGACCTGGAACGACTACATAGATCATTTACTGGAAAAGGATTTGAAAGGAATCACGGTGAGATTGATTCGTATCCCAGCTGATCCCTCAGTGTCCCTACACCGGGTTAGTAACATCAAACCACCATCAACCCAGGTCTGCTCCACTCCCCCTCTCCTCTTCATGAATGTGAATCAGGCCTACCCAGAGGGCGTAGACCAGGTTGGCTATCTTCACGGTGTTGTCCTGGGAGTCCTGTAACCTGACGGAGTCTAGGATGACCCCCGTCAGAAAAGCGTGGCACTGCCGTCCGTACACCATCTCCTCGTAGGACAGACTGAAGCACGCAAAGGCCACATCTGGAAGGGACGACATGGACTTGTTTACCACTACAAGAAATGCCTCATATTTAAACTCTGATCCTCGCTCATTTCGATGAGAGGGAAACCTCAAATCAACAGCAGAATTAAACCCAGATCTGCCCCATTTGAGTGGATGAATAATTTATGGTGATTATACTTTCCTTGTAACACCGCCAGGAAACATAACACGCTATAGACTGCTCTGCATGACAGCTTGTGTTTTGTTCAAAGGAATGTTGTTTAGTAAAATCACATTTAGCTGGAATAGAAGTCAGATGATTGCTTTCCAGGGAAAACAATGATACAGACATTATTTAGATAAAAGAAAGTGATCCGTGCTTCCCTCTAGTGGACACTTTCACGTACTACCACAACAGCTGTGATAAGCTGTAAATCAAATTCTGTACACTCAAGTATCCTTAGTACTTAGCACTAGATGTATTATATGAACTTACTTTGATCATCTTCTCTTGCATCTTGCACCTTGTGTGATTGATATTCTGAGGAAAAAGCATCCAGTTCCAGTCTGAGAATCCTGACTTGACACAGCAAAATTTTAAAGGACTAATATTCATAAAATCAAACGTGATTGATTAGAAGAGGTTCTTATTCATCACTCATGCCTAGCCCTATGTCTAGCCCCCTATCACTCTCCCCTCTCCCTCCCTCACCTCACCCCTCTCCTCCCTCCCCTCACCCCTCTCCTCCCTTCTCCACCCTCCCTCGCTCCCCTCCCTTCTCCACCCTCCCTCGCTCCCCTCACCCCTCCCCTCACCCCTCTCCTCCCTCCCCTCACCCCTCTCCTCCCTCCCCTCACCCCTCTCCTCCCTTCTCCACCCTCCCTCGCTCCCCTCACCCCTCTCCCTCCCTCCCCTCACCCCTCTCCTCCCTCCCCTCACCCCTCTCCTCCCTTCCCCACCCTCCCTCGCTCCCCTCACCCCTCACCCCTCTCCTCCCTCCCCTCACCCCTCTCCTCCCTCCCCTCTCTTCCCTTCCCCACCCTCGCTCCCTCCCTAAGTGCATCTCCCACTTCTCCCCTCTCACCGGTGTACAGCCTGGAGCTGGCAGTGTAGATGACACTCTGGGTAAAGCAGCCTCCTGGTTCTCCTCTCCCCAGGACAGCAGGGTGGTCCACCCTGACGACAGAGCCCTGGACAGGCAGCACACAGCCCCTCACCGGGAACACACAGCCCCTCACCGGGAACACACAGCCCCTCACCGGGAACACACAGCTCCTCAGGGCAGGCCCGTTCCAGCCACTCCCTTCCCCACCTGAACACAGGGACACACACATACACACAGCTGCAAACTTCATGGTATGCCTATTGCGAGACACAAAAACGTCTGTCGAAAAAAGGGATTAGCCTTGAGTTAATATAGCGAGATATAGAGAAGGAACCAAATCTCCACTCTACGTGCTTGTCTTACTTGGCTGAGTCACGATGTAAGGATTGGCTCTGCTTCGCTCCCCCGTCTTAGCTGTGTGTGTGGGGTGGGTATGTGCTGTGGGGCCCCTAGGGAGCCTCTGTCTGGAGAAGAGGGCAGTGAGGGCAGACAGCCTGGCCGAGGCCTGGGCAGGGAGGGGGTCTGTGGGGAGGGAGAAAGACGTGGAGCCCCTGGAAGCAGCTTCTGGGGTGGTCCCGGTTCTGGCGGTTGGCCTAGACGGCGTTCCCCAAGGCTCTGTTTTTGGGCCAGTCTGAAACACACTCTCCACCATGTGTACCAGCCTCTGCAGAGGGGCGGACAGATTCCCCGCCTCTCTGCCTCTCTGGATCATTCTGCGGAGGGAGTTCGACATCTGTCCTACGCCCTCTGGTGTCCTCTTTGTCGCGCTGCCCTGACTCACTGACGACAGATTCCCACAAACCGCTGGTTTTGATTTCATCATCTGCCAAAGAGCCACAGAGATTCGAGTGGAGTCGCTGTGGTTTTGTGTTGCCGGGAGTTCTGTGTTGTCTAGTGTTTTGTTTTGGAATACGCTTGTCCGCGTTGCAGAGATCTTGGTATTGGCGGCGGATGAAGTTGGCTGACTGGGTCTGTCAGAGGGCAGAGATCTGTCAACAGGATCTGTTCTACGGAGAGCTGGTGGAGGTTGACTTGAGCCAGCTGTGACTTCTGTAGTGATGTAGCTGCCCTCCGCTGTGTTTAGAATGGGGTGTCTTGGCCTCTGTGCACCCTCTGGGTCTTCAGACAGACAGACGTCCCCATTCACTGAGATGAAAGGGTCTTGGGAGTTGTCAGAATTTTGCCACTGTATTGAACTCGGATCCCTGCTCTCCTGTGAAGATTCCAACAAAGTGTTCCAACTTCCAAAAACCTCCCACACAATCAATACAAACTATAAGCAAATACGAACAGTAACTGTTTCTAAACTGGACTTGTAAACTCTGGACTGCAGCCATTTCATCCACACACACACACTCTCTAGAACAAACACACTCCCTAGAACACACAAACATTCACTAGAATACACACACACACTCCCTGAAACACAGACACACACACTATCAGTAGACACCTTGGGCCCTGACACAGACATCCCCCCTCTCCCTCCAGGATCTAAATTCCCCTCTGGAAAACAAAGTGTTTGGGGGGAAGTTAGAGCAGCTATTGCAGAACTCCAACGCGTAAAAGCAGGAGTTGACTTTGACAACAGTCCTAGAGAGCTGTGCCAACGATTATTTAATTCACACCCGTGGAAAATCAGAACCTCTCATTCTTTATATTTGGCAGGGTCGACACAAGCACGGGTATACTTTGTGGAAACTGAACCCTACAAAGCAGTGTTGCTCTCCGTCATAGACAAGCAAGGACATGGCTGAAGAGGAGGACAGGTTGTGTGAAGTCTCTCTGCTCTGGGTCCAGACCCTGGGTGGAGAGACAAACACAGGTGCTCCACAAGTCTTCCAGTAACCCAATACTGCAGCTGGACACAATATTGTTTGCCAGTCGTCAAAAAGTCAAACAAAGATCAAAACAACGTGACAGGCTTTACACTGATCCCCATATGACCGTACTGGAGTATAATATCAAATTGATTAATCCCGATCAATAACCATTGGTCCATCGCCTGTGGTCCATGCTGGAGGATAAAACCAACATACTGACCCACGATGGCCCACTCATCACCTGTAATCTGTGCAGTCCTCAAGAGCGCCACTCAGCGAGGGAATCTGGAACTCCCCAATCTCATGGAGGAGCAGCTGCCATTCCCTACACGGCAAAGACCAACCAGAACACCTTTGTCAAAACGGACGCCATTTTGGATCTACACCTCCGGTTTCCGACCGCCCTACTCTACCTGAACTCGGAGGGCAGCAACAGCCGCCCGCATCTCAGGAAGTTGAGTACGTGACGGAACATTTGCCCGTCTCCTTTAACAAGAAGGCTCTCTCCAAACACGATCCAGCTGGTCTTCTTGACGTTGGATAGCAGCTCTGGGTACTGAACACAATGTCCAGATTTAAAGTTTCCATTACTGACTCGCTACTGTAGCTTTGCATTCAAGAGCACAGAGTGAATTGGCAAACAGATGATCTTATGGGTTCCTCATAGTTTTAAACTTGTGTGTACACATCTGCAGCTGTTTAACCCCCTCAGCATAGTCATTATGGCAGACCAGGATTTGTACACAAAGTCACTGTGTCCAATAACGACACCATATTTGTTAATGTTTTGCTAACAACCAGATTGTTTTCACCGAATAAAATGCCAGTAAAGTGACAGGAGATGATTGGTCCACAGTACCTACCTTTAAAAGGGTTTTAAAGTAAGTGGCATACCAGTGTGTTCCAACATAAACTTTAACAACTTTATAAACGCTGAACGTTGCCACTGAGGCAGACCAGGGCCATGCCGTAAAAGACCCTGTAAAAGACAGAGCAGGGAAAAACAGCAGTTTTAACTCAGCCTAACAGGAGATCCACAGTGTGTGTATGTGCGTATACTGTGTGTGTGTGTCTGTACATAGAGTACGCTAGCGTTGTGTGTGTGTGCGTATACTGTGTGTCTCTACATACAGTACGCTAGCGTCTGTGTGTGTGTGTGTATTGACAGGACTCTCACCCCCTGGGGTTTTCTTCCTGAGTAGGAACTCCCACAGCACCTCCTTGAAGGCCTGGTAGGCCTCATCCTGCTGGTCCAGGTACTCACACAGCCCCTGGAGCTCAGGCCCACTCTCTGTGAGAGGCAGGCGGCTTGTTCCCAGCCAGTTCCTACAAGCATAGCCAGACGGGAAAAACAAGCCTGCAGCTAACATGAGCCATATTTTAATGTTTACTTTAATGTTGTCGCATTCATTATGGATCACGGAATGACACTTAAGTAGGCTACGGATACAACTTACTCCACGTGCTGGAAGACGACCCCGTTCCCACACATGTACAGCTTGTTGCCGGGCAGGTCTCCGTCCACGTAGAGCTGACCCAGAGCGGAGTCTTGATACCTCACCAGGAGGTCAAAGGTCATCTCGTACAGAGGTTTGGGTGGCTGAGGGGTCGACAGCTCACTGGCATGGGCTGCCGGAGGGCAGTCACCATCGAAGCTAGCCTCTGTGGTCCAATTTACCATGCAGTTACAAGTCACACACATCTCAGAGCTGTCTTAGAGCAAGGCCGTTTTCATCTTCCAACACACTTACGTCCAACCTGAGATTTCTAAGCAGGTTGAAGTATGTTGTCTTTTAATCTATATGGACCTCAACTATGTAATCCGTCCACAATTCTAGAAATGTTTGGCAGCACTGATAAGGAGCTTAACCCTTGTGTTATCTTCGGGTCATTCTGACCCATCAGTCATTGTGACCCACCATCGTATTGCGACAACTTTACCGAATACAAAAACAAAGTGAAGCATTTTCATTTAACCGTTCGGCTGTCTCAGACCCCCCACATTGCGACGGTTAAAAGAAAATTATTTTTATTAGTTTTTGTATTGTGTAAAATTGGGTAAACACAACGATGGTTCGTTATGAACCTTTGGGTCATGTGACCCGAAGGCAGCACAAGGGTTAATAAACACGGAATGAAGTGTCATGTGTGATTATCAATCTGATCCTTACCATGTGATTCCTGCAGAGCTTTCATGAAGTCGAACATGCCAGATGATCTCGCCTCTGTGTTCAACCTCTCATAATCACTGAACTGCTCCGGGAGCACGATCTTTCCCGTCTGAAGGAAATTAGCTTTAATGACACAAAGCAAACACAGGTCACTCTGGTTAACTGTTCCCAGCCGTCTCCCCTGCCTCATGTTCAAACACACAGCAGTTCACATCTTGCGGCTGGATGGATAGATGGATTTTCAACTTGTTTGGAGATGTTAAATAAACGACAAAAATAACCTAAAGATATTTTGGGCTTATTCTGCTAGTGAGAGAGAAATGAAGGCATGACATTTTTGTCAATTCTTTTCAGAAGGAGGTGTTTTTATTCTTGATCACGATGATCTCTGTCTGGTCTTGTATTGTTGCTATAGTAACAATAGCTTGGATGGCTAAGTGCTGTAGTTAACATGGGCTTTTCCTGTTTGGCAAAACAAGCTAGTTGAATGTGCTTAACCCAATAGTACAATTCCGCTACCATCAGCACATATTTTTCCAGACATAGTTTTTTTAAAAAAGTGATGGCTCAAGAGGTCAGAATTAAAGCCAATCGCAATGAATATTGAGTGTGATCCTTTACTTACTTCAACAGATGTAGAGGAACAATGCCAAGGACATTTAAAAAGTACTTTGAGACCCAGGGGCGTTTCTACACAGGGGCCTAAATTTACATTTAGTCATTTAGCAGACGCTCTTATCCAGAGCGACTTACAGTAAGTACAGGGACATTCCCCCGAGGCAAGTAGGGTGAAGTGCCTTGCAACCTTCTTATTACTAGTCCGATTCCCTAACCGCTCAGCCACCTGATCACCTTACAGTGGCACTGTAAAAATGTCCCTGGCCCCCCCTGTGGCCCCCCCTGAGCTGACTGAATTTTTTTTACACGTTTTTCTTCTTGTAGTAGTCATCATGAAACGAGGAAGGGACATTGCAGCCTTTTTTGCCCCAGTAAATAAAAAAGTTAGAGAAACTTATCAAGGTGTTGAGAGAGCTGAGGAGCTGGAAGAGGGAGAGCCAGAGCCGTTTGTATGATTTTAATGTAAAGCTAAATTAAAGTATTTAATGTTTAAATATCATTTGTTTCTGTTTTTTAATGTGCCCCTCTGATTCAACACTGCCCCCCCCCCCCCCCCCCCTTGGCCCCCCCAGTAAAATTTGTCTACAACCGCCACTGTTGAGACCTGTTACAGCTGGTTTCTTCCTGCTAGAGCTGAGCATGTTTTATTTTAAGTTGTAGTGAGGTAAGCAGACCTACAGGTTTGTTTGAGATTGTTTGGGTTTGATGCTTGCCTATGAACCTGAAGAGTGGGCTGTCACACTCGATGATGGCCACATTATCACACAGCCAGAGCAGGTTGTGTGGTGTCACCAGGTCTGGGTACAGGCGAATCTGTTCCATCGGCAGGAAACAGTACAGCACTTCCTCGTCTCCATCGATCAGCGGGGTTCCGATTAGGCCCAGCGGTACCGCATCATGGACTACAGTTTCCGAGACAATGACAGATAATTTGTAAGAAAATGACAAATTAAGTAGATCACTTGTAAAATAAACAACACATTAGTAATGTTACGAGCAATGAGACATGTTGCAGGTTAGGTCATATTAGCCTGCTACCGGACCTAGGTTTACCTGAGGAAACGGGACTGGCAATGAGTTCCGGTAGCTTCTTGTTGCAGATGCGGGTTTTCCAGTAATTCAGAGTGGCTCTCTCAGCGATTTGAAGGTCTACTGGCCGAGCACGCAAGTAATGCTTGCCTGATTGAAAATGTTCTAAGGCCTTGTTGAAATTGAAAAATATTATCACTACAGTAAGCCTAGCATCCACTCATCTTGCTGTTTAGGCTTGTTTGACTCAAACTCAAGTTATCTTAAAGTTCTTCTCCGCTATGCACTAGCAAATACAATAGTAGGTGTTTAGCAACGTTGGTTTGCAATTTTACAGGAATTTACCTGGAGTAATGAGCTGAGGCGTAGACTTGCTGTTAGTTCATATAATATGTTGATCTCTGATGAACATGATGTGGCTAGTTTACCAGTTTGGAGATAATATTGTACATGCCTGAATGTGCATCCATCTCTATCGATAAACCATCTCCCTTGATTTTGAGAGTCTTTAAAAAGCAATGAGTCTTGGAGATAAGACAGGCGAGCCCGAGGTATAGAGAAAAAACACCCTCCAACATTGAAAAAACAAGATTGATTAGCCGATCCATCCGCCATCAGTAAATATTTTGAAAAACAACGATATAATTTAATCTAATTTAGCTAGCTAGCTAAACTGTAAAGTACGGAGCCAGTTTTTAAAAATTGTGCTGGTTACTTTTAGCTAGCTATTACTGTAGCTAGACAACAAAAATGTCAGCGAACAAGGAATCATCAATCAGTTAATCGGATGTTACAGTTTCAAACTGTAGGTCTACATATAGCAAATAGCCACGCAGTCACTCATAAGATGTGTGAAAATATAGCTAACTAGATAATTAAAACGATCATATACGACGGAGATCATGTCGGTAAACGATCAGAAACATACAATTGTTGTCATTCTTAGAGCTCGAGGTGCAGTATTGTCAAATGTAGCCGTTTTAGTGACACGCGCCATCAGTTAATTTGTATCGCGCGCTGTCAACTTCATGGACAACGTGTGGGTCCATTGGCCTTAACTGCTGAGTAGTTATCTGGTAAAACAAGAACTTGGCCTTTGTAACACTTATATAACACTGCATTTAATTCAGTCTGAATGGAAAAAAAAGACAATCTGTGATGTTAATTGACATCATTCAATTGAGAGTGCTATTTACAACTATAAGCCTAGCCGACTCACAGAAGCCAGGCCACGACCGCAGGTAAAGTAAATACTGTTTTAATGTCGTAAACTCAAGTAATATAAATTAAACTTCTGAAAATATCGAATGTGGAAACGGTAAAAAAAAAATCATTGGTAATCTAGGTTGATTTGATGGCCTTTTCGGGAAGCCAGCTTTGTGTTGCTAGAGACTCCTTTGCCGCTTCTTCTGTTGTGCGCCCATTCAGCTGTCCCAAGATCGACACATTGTTGGATACCAAAGACCTGTGAAACAAAATGTTCTTGATAAGGCAAGCACTTAATACAATTTCATAGTTTCTTCTCAGTGGGAACACACTGGCGAGTAAATTCACCTGTGGTTGTCCTGCATGAGCACAACGGTCTGCTCCAGTTGTCTCAGGTAGGACTCCTGTTCCCTCAGAGCTTTTACCTGCTTCTGCAAACAACTTGTCCACTGTTTGTCGCCTTCACGATGACACACACACACACACTCAAAGTTAGTGTACATCTACCTCCTGGCAGATATAAAATCTACGCACAATAACAAGGCAACTCACTGTTGACTGGAATAGACGGATCCTGTTTTAAATTTCTTAGTCTCAAATTGTAGTTTTCCTTCAGTGCAGACACAAGTCTCTTCTTGAAGGATTCCTGTAAATCACATTACAGATAAGGTCCTACTGTCTCACAGCCGTGGTGGAAGTATGTTAAAATAATGTTGTGATGTTCACCAGTTGCTGTTCCGTTTGGGCCAGTTTCCTGTTGAGGTGACCCAGTTCGCTACAGTGCAGAGGGATATTATTGTTGCCCTCAGTCTCCTCTTCCCCTCTTCTTTTCTCATCTCTTAATCCCTCTGTTTTGCTTGGGCTGGACATGGCAGGGAATGCAGACGATATTGAAGATGAGAGAATGTCATAGGCCTGGCCTGAGAAGCAATGTGAGATAGAATTTAGTTTTTCTCCAACCTTACAACAAAAAGGGCTCCCCTATAAAATACAATAGAACTGATGTTTTGGAAACAGGGTTTACAACCCCAAAACATGGTCTCATGGTTATGATTTGGGAGTCAGGTGGGAGATGGGAGTCAGGTGGCTGAGCGGTTAGGGAATCGGGCTAATAATCAGAAGGTTGCCAGTTTGATTCCTGGCCGTGTCAAATTATGTTGTGTCCTTGGGCAAGGCACTTCACCCTACTTGCCTCGGGGGGAATGTCCCTGTACTTACTGTAAGTCGCTCTGGATAACAGCATCTGCTAAATGACTAAATGTAAATGTAAAAGGGCTCCCCTATAGAATAGAACTGATGTTTTGGAAACAGGGTTTACAACCCCAAAACATGGTCTCATGGTTATGATTCGATACCTAGGAAGGTAGGGTTGAGGTGAAGCGAGCGCTTGCCCCTCCAGTGTTGGTCCACCAGATCCAGAAGGCCTTTCAGGGCAGAGGATAGCTCGGAAACCCCCAGCCGAGGTGAGGGGATCCTGGGTACAGGGAAGTCAATACTCCCTAATCTGGAACTCTGAAAAATACCATAGTGCATAGCTGATACAAGCCTAAGATAAGGGTCATGTACAATAGGTGCAGCACTAAAGGAACCATTACATGCCGCATTGTTAAGAGGATGCCTTTTTGTCTTGTTGATAGGGAACCCAGTTGGGAATAGGTATGAAACAAACCCACACAAAACGAACCGCAAGCCTGGTTTAAAGATTGTCTGTTAAAAAAACAACAACACTCTTTTATGTTGTTCTTTTTACCCTGCGTTCTGAAAAATAAGGGTGTCCACCCTCACAGACAGTGAGATCTCCACCACTCAGATAAGGCTGTCTTCCCACTCCTCTCATGTTACCTCATGTATTTAACCCTACACTCCCTCAAGATCTCCTTAAGCTACAGATCACTCTCTTTAAGGCCTCCTGCAATTTCCCTGCCAATCAAGTGGAAACCTAATATTTTCACTACTAATTTCTCTCTCTTTGTTATGAATAGGGTAGATAAGACAAGCCTCTGACTCATTCTCATCTTACCCAAAGCTCCCCTCGTGATTAGATGAGCTTTCTCCACAGTTCCCAAGACAGTGTAGTTTCTATTTTAATTTGGGGTTTTCATCGTCCGACCTTAAAGTCTCAAGTTTGTTTTAATCTGAATGTGAGAACTCCTACGGCATCCAAGAGTTTAGCCTTTTAAACTGCAATAACATCAAAGGTGCCGGGGTCATTCCAGAGTTGCAGTATGGTTGACCAGATTCGGTGAACTACATGTTTGATAAGCCTATCACACAGGCCTATATCTAGTACAGGCTTTTGTAAGATTACTCAATTGTGTGCATTAGATGGATTTCTCGTTCGTATGGTATGTGGATGTTGTGGATCGTGCACCTGTGTAGTGCTGATCGTCTGATATCTGGACTTGGCCTGCAGGTGGGTCTCTGAGGGGACGGAGAGGAGGGCGGAGGAGAGGACGTCCTTCAAGGTGGAGTCTGGCCTAGGAGAGGAAGAGACCTGGCAGCCATGGTCCAGAGTCTGTCTCTCAGGAGAACCTCCACGTTTCCAGGCCTTCTGAAGCCTGGGGCTGAGGTGATCGAGGAACCTGTCCACCGAGACACTGCGACGGGTTGGACTTCTCCAACGGACACCCTCAGACAAACGCTGGAGGGGAATGATGTGGTCTGGTTGGTGAGTGGCTACGTACAGATCTGAAGAGAGAAAACATAAACATACGTTGGAATCATCTAGCCTGGTCCTAACCAGAACCTCGTACATTTCATTTGTACAGAGGGTCTGGGATCGCTCCATTGACAAGCGTTAACTTCCTTGAAGGCGGGTACTCTGTTGAAGTTTAAAACTATTGGATCTGCCCAGAGCCACTCTGATCTGCCATAACCAATCGCTAGCGTTCGCCTTAGCCAACTCCTTCACCACGGAGCTTGCTGCCGTAAGTGGAAAATCAAACTGTTCCCGAACCCCGTGGGGAGGAGGGCCACAACATCATGACCACCAACAAAACTCAGCAAGGATTGTTCTTGCTCCAGCTTTAACTTATGGATATTCGGCAGCGTTGCCACAACCGCAGAATAGGTTCGCTCGCATCTTCCTCCGCCGCCATTACTGAACCACAACTCAAACTAGCACACAACATCAACGTCATCGTTCTCAGCCACTCCCTCTGTTCGCTGATTGGACCTACAAAAAATGTGTTTCTGAAAACCAACTGATGCACTGAAATCCCAGACCTAGTACAGAAGCAAAATCCAAATTGAGCGGAAGTACTAAGGAGGGCAGAGCCAGGCTAGGAATCATCTCCATTTCGATCAAAATTATCATATGAGGAGGATGATTTCTTGGTTCTGATCATATGTACTATATTTGTCTTGTGTACTACTGCCCTCTAGTGGCGTAAATGTAACATGCATGAAAAGTGCTGATGTGGATCTGCAAATCTAAAAACAGGACGCTGTGCGCTGTGGACATTTGCTGCATACTTTGGCTCACTCACCCGAGGTCAGCTCCAGCAGTCTTTTTGTCCTTGTGTCTAAGTCAATATCTGTGTTTGTTACTGAGACCAGGGACTGGAGTGGTGTGGTCAGGCTGGGTGCAGGGCATGTCCAGTGGGCAGGGATAGACTCATAGTCCCAGGCTTCTCGGGCCTGAACAGACTCCTTCAGGAGTGGTGCTTGGTCTGAGGCAGACATAGGGCTCTGCTTTGGCTCTGCAGAGGCCTGGTACGACTGCAGGCTGGATGTCACAGACCTCTCTGGGTCCAGTTTGAAGGTGTTGCTAGAGGCGTCCTGAGCGAAGGTCACGCGTCCTTGGTCTCTGGCTCCGGAGCGGAGCGAAGAGCGAGGAGGAGATGGTAGAGGCCTGTACTCTGAAACACAGGAGGAGATGGTAGAGGCCTGTACTCTGAAACACAGGAGGAGATGGTAGAGGCCTGTACTCTGAAACACAGGAGGAGATGGTAGAGGCCTGTACTCTGAAACACAGGAGGAGATGGTAGAGGCCTGTACTCTGAAACACAGGAGGAGATGGTAGAGGCCTGTACTCTGAAACACAGGAGGAGATGGTAGAGGCCTGTACTCTGAAACACAGGAGGAGATGGTAGAGGCCTGTACTCTGAAACACAGGAGGAGATGGTAGAGGCCTGTACTCTGAAACACAGGAGGAGATGGTAGAGGCCTGTACTCTGAAACACAGGAGGAGATGGTAGAGGCCTGTACTCTGAAACACAGGAGGAGATGGTAGAGGCCTGTACTCTGAAACACAGGAGGAGATGGTAGAGGCCTGTACTCTGAAACACAGGAGGAGATGGTAGAGGCCTGTACTCTGAAACACAGGAGGAGATGGTAGAGGCCTGTACTCTGAAACACAGGAGGAGATGGTAGAGGCCTGTACTCTGAAACACAGGAGGAGATGGTAGAGGCCTGTACTCTGAAACACAGGAGGAGATGGTAGAGGCCTGTACTCTGAAACACAGGAGGAGATGGTAGAGGCCTGTACTCTGAAACACAGGAGGAGATGGTAGAGGCCTGTACTCTGAAACACAGGAGGAGATGGTAGAGGCCTGTACTCTGAAACACAGGAGGAGATGGTAGAGGCCTGTACTCTGAAACACAGGAGGAGATGGTAGAGGCCTGTACTCTGAAACACAGGAGGAGATGGTAGAGGCCTGTACTCTGAAACACAGGAGGAGATGGTAGAGGCCTGTACTCTGAAACACAGGAGGAGATGGTAGAGGCCTGTACTCTGAAACACAGGAGGAGATGGTAGAGGCCTGTACTCTGAAACACAGGAGGAGATGGTAGAGGCCTGTACTCTGAAACACAGGAGGAGATGGTAGAGGCCTGTACTCTGAAACACAGGAGGAGATGGTAGAGGCCTGTACTCTGAAACACAGGAGGAGATGGTAGAGGCCTGTACTCTGAAACACAGGAGGAGATGGTAGAGGCCTGTACTCTGAAACACAGGAGGAGATGGTAGAGGCCTGTACTCTGAAACACAGGAGGAGATGGTAGAGGCCTGTACTCTGAAACACAGGAGGAGATGGTAGAGGCCTGTACTCTGAAACACAGGAGGAGATGGTAGAGGCCTGTACTCTGAAACACAGGAGGAGATGGTAGAGGCCTGTACTCTGAAACACAGGAGGAGATGGTAGAGGCCTGTACTCTGAAACACAGGAGGAGATGGTAGAGGCCTGTACTCTGAAACACAGGAGGAGATGGTAGAGGCCTGTACTCTGAAACACAGGAGGAGATGGTAGAGGCCTGTACTCTGAAACACAGGAGGAGATGGTAGAGGCCTGTACTCTGAAACACAGGAGGAGATGGTAGAGGCCTGTACTCTGAAACACAGGAGGAGATGGTAGAGGCCTGTACTCTGAAACACAGGAGGAGATGGTAGAGGCCTGTACTCTGAAACACAGGAGGAGATGGTAGAGGCCTGTACTCTGAAACACAGGAGGAGATGGTAGAGGCCTGTACTCTGAAACACAGGAGGAGATGGTAGAGGCCTGTACTCTGAAACACAGGAGGAGATGGTAGAGGCCTGTACTCTGAAACACAGGAGGAGATGGTAGAGGCCTGTACTCTGAAACACAGGAGGAGATGGTAGAGGCCTGTACTCTGAAACACAGGAGGAGATGGTAGAGGCCTGTACTCTGAAACACAGGAGGAGATGGTAGAGGCCTGTACTCTGAAACACAGGAGGAGATGGTAGAGGCCTGTACTCTGAAACACAGGAGGAGATGGTAGAGGCCTGTACTCTGAAACACAGGAGGAGATGGTAGAGGCCTGTACTCTGAAACACAGGAGGAGATGGTAGAGGCCTGTACTCTGAAACACAGGAGGAGATGGTAGAGGCCTGTACTCTGAAACACAGGAGGAGATGGTAGAGGCCTGTACTCTGAAACACAGGAGGAGATGGTAGAGGCCTGTACTCTGAAACACAGGAGGAGATGGTAGAGGCCTGTACTCTGAAACACAGGAGGAGATGGTAGAGGCCTGTACTCTGAAACACAGGAGGAGATGGTAGAGGCCTGTACTCTGAAACACAGGAGGAGATGGTAGAGGCCTGTACTCTGAAACACAGGAGGAGATGGTAGAGGCCTGTACTCTGAAACACAGGAGGAGATGGTAGAGGCCTGTACTCTGAAACACAGGAGGAGATGGTAGAGGCCTGTACTCTGAAACACAGGAGGAGATGGTAGAGGCCTGTACTCTGAAACACAGGAGGAGATGGTAGAGGCCTGTACTCTGAAACACAGGAGGAGATGGTAGAGGCCTGTACTCTGAAACACAGGAGGAGATGGTAGAGGCCTGTACTCTGAAACACAGGAGGAGATGGTAGAGGCCTGTACTCTGAAACACAGGAGGAGATGGTAGAGGCCTGTACTCTGAAACACAGGAGGAGATGGTAGAGGCCTGTACTCTGAAACACAGGAGGAGATGGTAGAGGCCTGTACTCTGAAACACAGGAGGAGATGGTAGAGGCCTGTACTCTGAAACACAGGAGGAGATGGTAGAGGCCTGTACTCTGAAACACAGGAGGAGATGGTAGAGGCCTGTACTCTGAAACACAGGAGGAGATGGTAGAGGCCTGTACTCTGAAACACAGGAGGAGATGGTAGAGGCCTGTACTCTGAAACACAGGAGGAGATGGTAGAGGCCTGTACTCTGAAACACAGGAGGAGATGGTAGAGGCCTGTACTCTGAAACACAGGAGGAGATGGTAGAGGCCTGTACTCTGAAACACAGGAGGAGATGGTAGAGGCCTGTACTCTGAAACACAGGAGGAGATGGTAGAGGCCTGTACTCTGAAACACAGGAGGAGATGGTAGAGGCCTGTACTCTGAAACACAGGAGGAGATGGTAGAGGCCTGTACTCTGAAACACAGGAGGAGATGGTAGAGGCCTGTACTCTGAAACACAGGAGGAGATGGTAGAGGCCTGTACTCTGAAACACAGGAGGAGATGGTAGAGGCCTGTACTCTGAAACACAGGAGGAGATGGTAGAGGCCTGTACTCTGAAACACAGGAGGAGATGGTAGAGGCCTGTACTCTGAAACACAGGAGGAGATGGTAGAGGCCTGTACTCTGAAACACAGGAGGAGATGGTAGAGGCCTGTACTCTGAAACACAGGAGGAGATGGTAGAGGCCTGTACTCTGAAACACAGGAGGAGATGGTAGAGGCCTGTACTCTGAAACACAGGAGGAGATGGTAGAGGCCTGTACTCTGAAACACAGGAGGAGATGGTAGAGGCCTGTACTCTGAAACACAGGAGGAGATGGTAGAGGCCTGTACTCTGAAACACAGGAGGAGATGGTAGAGGCCTGTACTCTGAAACACAGGAGGAGATGGTAGAGGCCTGTACTCTGAAACACAGGAGGAGATGGTAGAGGCCTGTACTCTGAAACACAGGAGGAGATGGTAGAGGCCTGTACTCTGAAACACAGGAGGAGATGGTAGAGGCCTGTACTCTGAAACACAGGAGGAGATGGTAGAGGCCTGTACTCTGAAACACAGGAGGAGATGGTAGAGGCCTGTACTCTGAAACACAGGAGGAGATGGTAGAGGCCTGTACTCTGAAACACAGGAGGAGATGGTAGAGGCCTGTACTCTGAAACACAGGAGGAGATGGTAGAGGCCTGTACTCTGAAACACAGGAGGAGATGGTAGAGGCCTGTACTCTGAAACACAGGAGGAGATGGTAGAGGCCTGTACTCTGAAACACAGGAGGAGATGGTAGAGGCCTGTACTCTGAAACACAGGAGGAGATGGTAGAGGCCTGTACTCTGAAACACAGGAGGAGATGGTAGAGGCCTGTACTCTGAAACACAGGAGGAGATGGTAGAGGCCTGTACTCTGAAACACAGGAGGAGATGGTAGAGGCCTGTACTCTGAAACACAGGAGGAGATGGTAGAGGCCTGTACTCTGAAACACAGGAGGAGATGGTAGAGGCCTGTACTCTGAAACACAGGAGGAGATGGTAGAGGCCTGTACTCTGAAACACAGGAGGAGATGGTAGAGGCCTGTACTCTGAAACACAGGAGGAGATGGTAGAGGCCTCTACTCTGAAACACAGCGCGGTTATTTGGTGGATGTGGTCAATGCGCTCATCGCGCCTAACTATAGGTTTGGGTCTTACCATCTTCAACACTGCCACTTTTCATTTTCATCTAGTGTTTAAGTACCTGCATCAAGAAAGAACACAGCGTTTGTTTACTTTAAAGAAAAAGTACCTCTTTGAAGTCGTTCTCTAATATATCAGTTAGGCAACAGCAACCATCCAACTACTAAATGTTCTACGGTCCTTTCAAATGTAACAGATGCATTTAGAGCCAGTGATCCTACATACACACACACACACACATACACACACATACACACACATACACACACACACACACACTAGCTAGGATGTCACAGGTGTGGAGCGGGGTAATTCTTTCCTGACATTTGGTCAAACAAAGACGCACTCAGTTAATTCATTCTTACTTCCTCATTAATATCTTTTTACAGCACAAAAGCTTTTTACTTCACACCATCAACATCTGACACTCTAAAGAACCTCAAGTCTCACCTTTACAGAAGTAGACAAACGAGTCTGTGGTTCTTCTGCACAGTATTTCCTCCGGTTCAGATTCAGGTTACCTTTTATCCGTACAGAACCAACATGCAAACCAGAGGAGTAATGCAGAGCCAAAATATGTCAGCTTGAAAAGATAAGACATATGTTTTTACCACTGGTTGCTAGGGATCTATAGAGCATGCAGGTGGCTGAGTTTGCTCGCTGCGCAGAGTGCATTCTTGGTAGCCATGGACACAGCTTGACTGTAGTCAAACATTCGCGCAGGTGAAGGAGGACGAGCTTTGGAATGGGGCCTTGTGATAACAACAGGTTAACACTATGCTGAGACTTCCTTTTATGTGTTCTTTTTTCATCCTCAAGATTATATTTTTAGGGGCATTTCTGTCTTCATTATTATTATCAGTGTAGTCTGACAGGAAAGGCAGGGGAGAAAGAGAGAGGGGATGGCATTCAGAAAAGGGCCCAGGCCAGATTTGAACCCAGGCCGCTGCAGTAAGGCCTCAGCCTGTGTGGAACACCCCTGTCCTCTCATGTCCCCTGGCCTTTCATGTGTTCTACCGGTACGACTGACCTCAAAGACATCTCATGAAGGATCCTAAACTGAGGTGGAGTAGTTAGGAGTTGTTAAATGCAAAATACCATGACATTATACATTTCAGCTAAACATTTTAGCTTTTGAGGAACTGCACTGTTGCATTGTGTGGTCCAGTGTTGGAATAGGCTGTTTGTCTTTGATCTGAAGTGAGAAGTACTCCTCCTAGTGGACATACATGCTCACTTTCAGTGACCTAAAGACACCTCTTTCTCCCTGTCAGAAGTTCCAGCATGTTCCTTCCATAAAAGATCATGATGTCACTGTGTCTGTATAATGTTTGCCGTTTTATGCTGTGCAAAAGTCCAAACCATATCTTGGTACTTTTTTGTTGTATCCACTCATTAGCTGTGAATCAGTACCTCATTATTACATATAATTGGCTTTATGCTCTTCAGGTCTGTGATTGGTTCAACTAGTACTTATGACAGATCAAGGCACAGTGTTAGTGCATGTTCTTCAAAATGTATTGTTATTCAGTGTATGGGAGATTATAAATGTGTTTATAAATGTACAGTTCTGAGTGTGTACAGGCGTTTACTGTGCTCTCTGAGGGTTGTCTTCAGGGGTCATTGCAACATCAATTCCCTTCGGAGGTTGGATTCTGATATGACGCCTGTCATACTGTGCCCAGAAGGGCTGACCTTTATATGGCCTTCGACAGGTTCCAGCACAGTGTGTGTGTGTGTGTGTGTGTGTGTGTGTGAGAAACACTCCAGTCCTAAATAAGGCTCCTATCAATCATCATGGGCAGGTTCACAGGTAACTAAGGACTCATAGAAAGTAACTAGCAACAAACCAAATGCCATTGAAGTGGCTTGAGAATATCACTGACATCATTTTTTACCGTAACAAACAGGATTTGTTTGAGATTTGTCATAATTTGATTTGAGGTTATCCAAATCTAACAACTGGTGCAGTTCCCGTGACTGCGATGCCTGTGCCTGTGATGCAGCCAGTGATTAAGATGTCATTTAATTGATTCTGTGTTAACTTCATTAGGGTATGTTCCCAGGTGCGTTCGGTGGCAGAGTTTTTGAAAAGTCTGTGCCCTTTCATGGCCGTGATTTACATTTAGACATTGTCATTTAGCAGACGCTCTTATCCAGAGCAACTTACAGTAAGTACAGGGACATTCCCCCGAGGCAAGTAGGGTGAAGTGCCTTGCCCAAGGACACAATGTCATTTTGCACGGCCAGGAATCGAACCGGAAACCTTCTGATTACTAGCCTGATTCCCTAACCGCTCAGCCACCTGACTGCCCATGATGCGACCCATTTGTTGACCAAAAGAACCACCTTACTGGTCAGAAAATATCCTTTGAGACAGGAGAAACTAAGCATGTACATTTTTAGGCCTGTTTTGTGTATTTTTAGCGAATGTGAACAGCTCGTCCAATAACATCAGACGCGGAACTGCATGTCCCCGGGTTCAGAGCGAGACAACTTGCAACTTCACACAATGCTGAAGATCTCAAGATAATCAAGATACACATAGACACACACACACAGATTATTGGAATAATAGTTAGATGGCACCTGAAAAAGAAAAACCCAATGCCTTGTCTTGGTGCAAAGCTCAACAGGACTGTCCTGTTCCCGAGCCCTGACTAACTGGACTGTTACCAGCTGTCGCATGCAGTAGCTTGAAGCATCAAGTAAATGTGGGGACCTCCTTAACTTAAATACTAAATTACACCCAGACTCACTACAAAGCGTCTGTTCTTCCTGTCTCTGATGGTAGTCTGGTCTGCTCTGAAGGAGAAATTAACAGGCTATGCTAACACAAAAATATCCCCTTGAAGTGATCTAATTTGAGGTTTTGGCAGAGGAATGAGGAGACAGGCTGACCCCGCTGACCTTCAAACAGAGAGGGAAATGTTTGTTCTTATTATTTGCGGTTCAGATAAAGGTTTGTTTGGGCTGGCTAATAGTTCCAGTGCTTCTTGAATGGCTTTGATCAACACAACGACTGGATCCAAGAGGAAGAAACAGATGCTCATATCTGGGGTGCTAATTTATTGGTACCCTTCAAACCTGTCCACTTTCTTCATCGTTTGATTCCAGCTGGAACACATGAAATCCATTTCATGCTGTGCTTTTTTTTTCTTATCAGGTGGTTAACACAGACACAAAGACACATGCACTTGCAGCTCCTGTCGACACCAGAAGTGAGTCCTGGGCTGCACCTGTTTCACGGTAACTGACTCTGAACACGGAGCATTGTGCAGCAGAGCGGAGAGACATAAACCATCCTTTTAATCCCCCTCTCAGGACGCAGACAGCTGAGGTGGGTTTAGTGTATTTTGCCACCTAGCGTTCCACCCTCATTCGCTCCCAGTGTCACATCAGATATTCTTTCCTCATCTTCTCCTCTTATCAGACATATCCTACTGTATAAAGAGCATGTCACACTCTCAGGCAATAAGGGCCACCTGCCCCCATGTCAAAGCTCTGAGCCAAACAGCCGAACATGTCTGGCCGCGATCCTGTCATCGGCTCAGGGAAAGCGCAGACAATACGGAGCCCATCCGTGCTGGGCAGACAGTCCCTATAGAGGTGGTGTGGATGGGGGGTGGGGGAGGTAGTGTAAACCATTTCACAGCGTTGGTAGCCTCTTATGTCATAGTTTGCGGCTGGTGGGGTAATTAATCACACAGTTTAGCACCAGCAGTGGCAAGTCATCCCAGCCTCAGTCCCAGCCCTCAGCCCAAACCCTCAGCCCCAACCCCAGCCCTCAGCCCCAACCTCAGCCCCAACCCCAGCCCCAACCTCAGCCCCAACCCCAGCCCCAACCTCAGCCCCAACCCCAGCTCCAGCCCCAAGGAGAATGTTCCTGAGTTCAATAAGTATCTGAGTTTTCTGCCTGCCTCAATGCCATTCATCACCCTGCGACGCAGAGAGCAGCAAGGCAACAAAGGCAGGGCTGTGAGTGGACCGCCTCGCCGGGGCCAGATATGTTTTTGATTAGAGCTTCCAAGGAGATGTCCCAAACATGCGTTGCCATGAGCTTGTGTGTTTGGTTACAAACACAGAAGGCAGAGTGAGGGAGAGAGAGAGAGAGAGGGAGGAGAGAGAGAGAAAGAGAGAAAGAGAGAGGAAAGGGGAAGGGAGACAGGCATGGAGGGGGAGGGTTAGAAAGAGAGAAAGAGAAACTAGAGAGGGAAAGAAAAGGGACCGCCACAGCCAGGTGTCGAAGTGTTATTTTGTGTACGCATGGGCTGCCATGACAACAAGGGACCCGCTCTGGCTTCCTGTTTCTGGCCACAGGCTGCGGTGGGGAGAGGTGTGGCTGCTGCTCACACTGTGTGTGTCCAGTACCCTGCACACACACACACACACACATTCTGGCCGTGCATGGACCCTCCTCACCCCAGCCAGGCTGTTGGAGATTGAGAATAAAGTATCGCGTCAGGAAAGCTCTTTCAAACAAAGAGGGGTGCTATTGACACACGGCCCCTCCCATGTGTGGGAGTTCTCCTGTGGCTAGAAACAGAGAAGGAAGGAGAGAGAGAGTGATAGAGACAGAGAGAGTAGACTGATAGAGAGACAGAGAGAGGACAGTGACAGAGAGGAGAGAGATTGATAGAGAGTGACAGGGAGAGAGAGAGTAATAGAGAGACAGAGTGACAGAGAGAGAATGATAGAGAGACAGAGAGTAGAGAGTGACAGAGGGAGAGAGAGAGTGATAGAGAGACAGAGAGAGAGTAGAGAGTGACAGAGTGCACAGCCCTGCAAGCTCTCTGCTCTAGATGTGCCAATCCTGTGTAAAAACTGTCACTCTCGCGAAGAGGCAATAAGGCAAGTCACTGTGAATGGGACTCGCATCAATATCACCCGGTAGCTCACCCACCATGGCCTGCCAACGATGAACAGCCACTGTGTGTGTGTGTTTGTGTGTGTGTGGTTGAAGTCAAGACAACTGGCAGCCCACCATGGAGAGAAGCCAGGTCTCCAGGCCCAGAAGGCAGCTAGCAACTTTACTGCCCTCTTAACCCTTATGCTGCCTTCGGGTCACATGACCCAAAGGTTCATAACGAACCACCGTTGTGTTTACCCAATTTTACCCAATACAAAAACAAATAAAAATAATTTTCTTTTAACCTTCACAATGTGGGGGGTCTGAGACAGCCCGACGGTTAACAGAAAATGCGTCACTTTGTTTTTGTATGCGGTAAAGTTGTCACAATACGACGGTGGGTCACAATGACTGATAGGTCAGAATGACCCGAAGATAACACAAGGGTTAACATCCGATGACCAAGAGCAGAGCGGAGCAGAGCAGTGAAACCATGAGAGGGACTTTAGGAGAGCAGGCCCGTTTGATGTTAGAATGAAATAAGCGGTGACAACGTTAAATGTTGGGATTTCTGTACCATGTTGTGGATTCGCTTATTTGTTTGGTGTATTGCAATTGCATTTCTTGGTTTCTCAACCTTTAAAACAATTGGGGTAGCTCAGAGGTAGTGCATTTGACAGTAAATTCAAATCACCCCTGTACTTTGGATAAAAGCATCTTCTAAATGTTAATAAATGGGTCCAGTCCTGTGACATGCAAGTTGGAGACAGAAACCACACAGTAAGCCTAAAAGAAACACTTTATTATTTTTTTCATTCAAATGTAACAAACTATTTTTCATTGCAGTAATTTTCCAGTTGCTGTATTTCCACAACAAAAACAAAACAAACCTAATGAATGAACACATGGATTACAAGTAATATACAGTTGTTTCAAAGCAAACGTTTTAAAAACCGAAATAAGATTGAAATAAAATTGTTTCACGAAAAGCTTGTCGGAAAATACAAACAAAAGTAAAACTAAAGATTAAAACAGGATTGCAGAAAAAAAGAAATTTGGTTGGAAAGATCTATCGACTCCTTACAAGACTTGCTCCTGGTTGAAGAGTAAACCTGAATTCCATGTTAAAGTATTTCCTCCCAAGGTGGCATGTACTTATTGGATGAAATCTTTAGTCCAGAAGAACTCTTGTTTAAGAACGTCACAGTGCAATTTATCACGTATCATGCGCAGGCAAGTTATGTTGTTTCCGTTACCGACATACAGGATCAGGTCACGTGTGACAATGAGCAGGGCGATGCTGATAGCGTCTTGTCTGTAAACACACTTCCACATTATGATGGACAAGAAAATTAGCTCAACCTATTAAACATTCTTAATCCCACACATAGTCAAAAAGCACGCTGTCATTCCCCTGTGCCATGTCCCATACACACACTCAAACACTCACACACAGACACACTTTCGACTACGTTCAAACCATTTTATCATGCCTCTGTATACATGGGGTTTAACAGGGCGACCATGGGTTAGGGTTCAGGGTTTGGTCCAGTCCTAAGTGCTATAGAACCGAGCTCAACAACCTGGGCTCCTCTTCCTGAAAGCTCAGAGATGGGGGCAGGGTATAAAATATTGGTCGGCATGATCCTTGGCCCGCTACTTGGCTTTGGTCTTCTCCTCGTACGTGCCTGCGTTCTTGTACGCTCCAACGTAGCCCGTCTTTTCCACCAGTTCCTCGCGACCGCCTTTCCCTCTGCCCTTCCCCGTGTCGTCGAAGCGCTCCTTGTGGGAGCCCGTGTACTTTGTCGTGTCTGTCAGTCTGTCCACGGCTGCCGTCTTGGCCACTTTCTGTGGGAATTTGGAAGAGTGGGAACATGACGTTTATGTAGGCTACAATAAACATGCACTCATAATTCTCTTTGGCGCCAAATCAAAAAAACACGTGTGAGAGAGGATGATGATGATGATTGGATGGGTGTAACGTTTTGGCAATAGTACCTAATATAGGCCACTGCTCACACAACTTAAGTGAACAGTCGATCTTTTTTTTTATTTATAAAACGGTTTGCTTTTTCAATTCTCTGCCAACGACGCACTGAATGAGTCAGGATTTATGGATTAGAGTGTAGACAGATTGAACTCAGGTGACAGTTACATCATTCTCTCTCCCCTCCCCTGTCCTCTGTTTCAACACGTTTGCCGAGTCTATTAATGAGGAAGAATCTAAAGGTTTGTCCTCAGGGAAAATTCCGTTATCTCACTCCAATTCCGTTCTCACTCCAATATGTTAGTCGCGAACCACAATTTGCTTTAACAATCGGACACTTTTGTCACCCTATCAGAATTTTGCTGACTGTTGTTGGGAGGAAAATGCTATGCTCTCTGATTGGTGTTCCAGCTATGAATTTACAGAAGGACGATTAATAGGCCTAGTAATTCAATGAAGGACCAATTTCCAATTACAGTCAAGTTGACCAATCATATCTTCCCTCTAAATGGGTGAGCTTTGTTATCGCTAACTTTCTGACAAGTTCCGCCCGCTGTGGGGAACGCGATCACAAGCTAATAAACAAACTTGTTCGTTCATTTCACAATGGAAGCCACAAGTAACGTTCCCGCTAGTGAGGAGGACATTGTTTCACATTTGTTATATGCGCCTTTTTCAAGGTTAACTTTTAATGAGATGTTGGAGTTAACCAAATCATCCAAAAGGACAAGAGAATGGACTTCGTTTTCAGGGAAAGATCATCAAAGGTAGGCTTTGTTATTTAAAACCTTTCGGCCGCCGTGCCAACTGATTATTAATCCTGTCGCAGCTGCCACTGTTTTGTAGCCCCTAGCCTAACCTATATGTGTTGTGCACAATTTCATGGAGGCCTAATGCTGTGCGCGAGCTGTAATTGGGGTCAGAGAGCCAAGGTTTAAGAGTCGTTCGCTACTGTCTTTCAGTATTGCCTTGGAATGGGTCATTGTATACGAAGGGAGTTGCCTATTTGGAGTAGTTTTGGCGTGTCCTGGTGTTACAGCAGCTTACCGTGACTCCTACATTGGTAGGCTCCTTGCCCTCAATGAGCTTGTAGACGGAATTCAGGGCCTCCTCTTTGCTTTGACCTTTGAACCTCTTAGGAGCTAGTTCCTCCAGAGCCTTCTGGAACTCCTCATAGGTGATGACCCGAGACGTCTTCGCTCTGCCCCAACAAACACAACCAAGATTGGACTTTCAGTAGAATAAATAGATACAGCAGCTAGGAATTATATATTTTTCACTTTGCTGGGTATATTTTGTAGGCTAAGCAGATTGGATTCTGATGTTGTATTTGCTTGATTTGACTTAAACTGGTCTGAGCATTTAAACTAAGTACACAATAAAATGTTTTTAAAAAGTAAATCAAAAATGATTTAAGAAATAATGGAATGAAAAGACTAAAGTTTTCACAAAATTGCTCTTTTATATTGCTACACAAATACAGAATGATTTTTTTTTAAATAAGAAAAAATATTAAGGGAAAGAATCTTGGGTGCCTAAGACTTCTGCCCGGTACTGTATTTTTTATACAATCTTTTCAGGTGCATGGGAGTTAGAAGGAAATTCGATTCAGATGTCAGTCTTGTACGTACTTGACTTTGGTAAAAACGATGTCCACATCCGTACTGGTGACGTTCTTGCCGTCGATGATCTTGCAGTCCTTGCACAGCTTGGCCCAGTTTTTTCCGTTCATCTCCTTGCCTGTTGCCTTGGTGTCACCGTGGATAGCGAACTTCTTAAAGGAGGTCATCAGCTGCTCCATGTCTGCGCTTTCCGCCATCTTAGGAAACGTCTGTTATGAAGTAGAGACACGATCAGACCTTACAGTTGAGACATTTACATTTAGTCATTTAGCAGACGCTCTTATCCAGAGCGACTTACAGTAAGTACAGGGACATTCTCCCCGAGGCAAGTAGGGTGAAGTGCCTTGCCCAAGGACACAATGTCATTTGTCCCAGCCTAGAATCGAACCAGCAACCTTCAGATTACTAACCCAATTCCCTAACCGCTCAGCCACCTGACACACAGAGGACTACCAACAGTACTGGGATCTGTCATCGATATCAAACTTGATTGATTGAGCACTGGAGATATTGCTTCTGTTTGTTGTGTCTATTCTATAGAAAAAATCCCTCTTTGTGTGAAAATACATTCTTAACTATCACATGTTCAGACCCTTATATTCAATTTCTGAACTTGTCCTTTCCTTCAGGGATGTTGGCGTGAAATGTGAAAATTCCCTGTCTGTGTGTGTCTGTGTGTGTCTGTGTGTGTCTGTGTGTGTCTGTGTGCTCACGTGCATCTGCAGAGCTCATGCAGCAGACATTTTACAGGCCTATAACTCAGGACTTGAAGGTTCACATGTTTTTATACAAGTAATGAATAAAGATTCAATTTTTGCCGTGTCAAGGAGAAAGAGACTGCAGGCTTCTCTCTCCCTCCAGACCCAGAACACAGGGCATCTCTCTGGGTTCCAACTTTTTTTAACAGCTTCATTTTCTCTACCATCGATGCCTTTTATGACTAGATTCATGTATTTCTTTCTCAACCAGTAAAAAGAACCACTGGTTACATTGTGAGGTTATGAGGTTTGAGCACAGTGTATTCCCTCTTTATCACAGCTAATACAAATGTTTTATATAAGTGACAGGTGAGACGTTAGCATGAAGTCAGCATACTAGATTTGACTTTTAAGATATGGCCAAGAACTCACCAGAGGCCAGTAAGACATGAGAGCGGGTTTAAAGGTGGAGGTCTATCTCATGCTTTAAAAAAAGCCCTGTCACTAAGGAGATAAGAGAAGAGGAGGGGGGGGAAGATGTGGACAGAGGAGAGGAGGTTAGGTGGGAGAGGAGGTTAGGTGGGAGAGGAGGTTAGGGGGCAAGTTTGGGTCAGAACTGTTGCCGTAGCTACAGTCTGTTTATTCGCGCGAGAGAGGGATCCCTGTAAGAAGGGCAGGGTCAACAAGTTGCTGAGAAAATAGTTGAGCCCTCCACTCCCTTCAAGGCTGTGTGTGTGTGTGTGTGTGTGTGTGTGTAGGGAGGGTGTGAGACATGACCTCACTAACTCTGGGCCTCAACATTTCGATTACACACGCAGTGATGCAATCCCTAACCTCGGTTGTCATGGTCACCTTCCCCCATGTGCCCTTTCATTTAAACCGAATTACACACAGAGTTGTTTGGTAGTTGCCCCAACACGAAGCAGCCATTAAAGGTGAGGTAACGTTGAGCAGCCATTAAAGGTGAGGTAACGTTGAGCTGGCGCTCGACATCAGCTGCACGAGTAGTGGTTGTTATGATAGCTCCCAGTTAACGGGGACAAGACGGCAAGTTTTTATATTCCGAAACGGACGTTTCATTGTTGGTCTCGGTTACGGCCTTGGGCCGTCGAATTTTCACTGTAGGAAACTGAAAACGGTGTGTGGGCTTGGAGGAGATTCAGAGCAGTTGGGGAAGCAGTCACTTCTACCATCTGGACTCACTCTTCTACTCATTTTGGTTTGGTGTGGGTGTGCTTTGGGATATCGTGCACTGTTCTGTAAGCATTGCATTAATGAGAGATTTCCCTATGTCATTATATCTGTGTAAATGTTGATGATCTCTCAGGGTGTGTGTTGTGTAGGTGTGTGCTTGCGTGCGGTGAGCTTTGCATCTGTATGAGTTGCTATGTGGGTGTGAATGGAGCCCAGGACCGGACAGGGCAACCCAGCCTTCTAGCTGAGAGGACTGGGAGAAGAAAGGGCACATTGTGTGTCTGTCTCTGTCAGAGAGAGAGAGACAGAGACAGAGAGAGGGAGAGAGTTAGAGAGAGGAAGAGGGAGGGAGAGGGAGGGAGAGGGAGGGAGAGGGAGGGAGAGAGAGAGAGAGGGAGGGAGAGAGAGAGAGAGGGAGGGAGAGAGGGAGGGAGGGAGGGAGGGAGGGAGGGAGGGAGGGAGGGAGGGAGGGAGAGAGGGAGAGGGAGAGGGGGGGAGGGGGGGGGAGGGGGGGAGGGGGGGAGGGGGGAGGGGGGGAGAGGGGGAGAGGGAGGGAAAGGGGGAGAGGGGGAGAGGGAGGGAAAGGGGGAGAGAGAGGGAGAGAATAGGAAAAAGAGTGAAATTCCACGCCTTGCAGCGACCCTCAGTCTCCCAAACCTCTCTTCCCCACAGCACTCTTCACCTCCGTGTAACAGCCCAGTAGGACTGTATGCAGGTCCACAACAATCACATCATTTAGAGAACCGCTCTGTTGAGCTACAACACAAGGCACCAATACCTCTCACACACTGGAAGAATCATGAAAGCAGCAGAAACATCTGACTCATCCACCACCACAACTAAAAGCACATCATTCACACAACAGTTGATCGGCCTCCCTCAAGTAATAAACACAGAGTGGGTTTACATAGTGTACTCTACAGAGTAGATACAGCGACAGAAATACAATAAAATTGTCATGAAAGCTTCCAACTGCCACAATCTCTTCTGTGGCACTCCACTGGTTTATTCAAAATATTGTTTTGTGCTTTCTGTGCCATGCAGACAGTATGATGCAAGTCACAGCCTCGTTTGTTGGGTCAAAAATGTTGAATAGTTGCTTCAGCACACTGATGTATTTGGACATTTTGCATGTAATTTGTACGCTTTTGGCTGGGTTGCAGAAACGGCTATACAGGAACCTTCTAACCACCAAATAATGCTACTTTTATATCATATGCATGGTGGACTACTAGAAACATATCTATATATCTCTATCTAAATATATGATTTAGACATGAGTGCTACTTGTGTGTACTAGTGTTGCACAACTCCATGCTGTGCATCCTGCAGTGTGTGTGTCCTGACCATAAGCAGCACAGTAGCCTATCTCCATGTGCATCTGTGTGTGTGTGTGTGCGGTGTGGAGGAGAGGAGGCTGGTTCGCTCCAACAGAGGGTTAGTGGGCTGTGGACTGGTGTGGTGGAGCCTCATATACACACACACACACACACACACACACACACACACACACACACACACACACACACACACACACACATGAACCAAGCGGCCCAGGACACAGAGCCCAGTGCTGGCGGTTTGGAAGGGAACACTATCCTCTATGCCTGCATGCACACACACACACAAACACACATACATACACGTATGCATGCACACATGCACCTACACCTGCACGCACACACACACACACCTTCCAGGAGTCCCAAGATGTCAGAACACATGTGCGTTAAAGATGAGCCAGCAGTAAATGCCTCAGATTGCGGGCAGATTAGCTCCATGTTCTGTCTAAGAGCCTGGCTGGACCGGGTTGGGTCTGGGTTAGATCTGGGTTTCATCACCGCTGCAGAGAGAAGGAACTCTATACATGCAGACTTTGGCAGTTTAAAGTAGAAGCCTTGAGCCAAGATGTGTCAGACTTCTTACTGATCCCACTGGTCTTTAATTAGCAGCTTCAATCAGTCAACCAGTAACTGCTAACCCTAACCATTTACAAGAGATTAGGATAAGAGGTACTTGCTATACAGATTATACAGCACCTGTTTTTTCCCCTGTTAAAGGGACAGTTCATAATGTTTTTTGTTGAAATACATTTCGGAGAGGTCCATCTAGCGATGCATATTAAAGCTGCCTGTTGAATCAAGATCATGTCTAATCAGAAGATAAGTGCTTTTGCAAAAATGCACACTCAAATACAAATTACTCAAAAAAGTACAAATTAAGGTAAAACAGGTGTCAAACTCCTGATTCATAGAAACAAGTGATTGTAGACACTACAGAATGTACTGTGTGTTTGGTTACCAGGGTCCTAGTTATTTAGGATATTCCCTAATAAGTTATTTTCACCGAAAATACTTCTCCCCCCCAAAAAACTTTTTCACACTTTTTGCGCTTGTAATTTCTTCTCTCCCAAAATTTTCCTTCGCTTTTTTATTGACATATTTCAACATGGAAAGGAAAAGTGATGTATTTTTAGTCGGTGTGTACTTTGCTGGGAGACAGTGTGAGTAATAGGAACACTAGGGTGTGTTGTTATTCACACCGGACTGTACCATGCACACCTTCTCAACTCCTGCCACTATTGTACAAACCTGCAAAAACGCAGCATAATTAACAATCTATTATTAATATAACGCTGTATTATTAACAAACTTTTTTTTAAACGGAACTGTAAGGTTTGTGCCCGCAAGCATTACAGAAATTATTTGAATTGGTAATTGAACCAGTGTTTTAATCTGTATTTCAAAGTTTGTTTCCATTACATATTCCATTAGTCACACCAAAGCACTGCACAGATATTGACACCATTGCATAGATTCTAGTCTCAAAATAAACACAAGTCACCTTCACTTGGTGTTAAAATTGCATCTATGCATTGTATTATTGGAGCATGCAATGCAACCAGCTTCTTGTTGCCATTACTGTAGTGCACCTTGTGGACAGAAATCTCACATGCTATGTCAGGTGTGTGTGTGTGTGTGTGTGAGTCTGTGTGTGTGTGTGACAGTCCTCAGGGGCAGCACAGCAAGAAGTGCACACACAGCAAGTGACACACACATACAAACACACACACACACATACACACACCAACCTCACGCTACACACACAATTTCACAGCCTCAGCAGAGCCATGAAAGCTGGTCTGCATTCACCATCCTCGAGCAGATCCCTTACCTGAGTCTACCTCCTGGGACGCCTCTGTCTGTCTGTCTGTCTGCCTGTCCGCTCTCTCCTGCTCTGCTCTCTACCGCCTCTCCTCTCTCAGTCACCAGCCCCGGCACTCAAATGAGCTTTAAAGAGCCGAGGGCTTGTTATCATCTGTTTATCCCTGTATCCATAGAGACATCCTGTTTAACATCAAGGGAGGGCAATAAAAGAGAGAGAGAGAAAGAGGGAGGGAGAGGGAGAAAGAGAGCGAGAGAGAGAGAGGGAGAGAGGGAAGTCTTTCTCCACAGGCGTGAAGTGACCGGGGTCATTTATCAAAGGGGCCAGGGCAGCGGCCCTCGCAGGAATAACAAAGAAGGGCTGCGGGGAGAACTCTGGCTCTGCATAGGTGTCTGGGAGGGGTGGAGGGTGCGGGCCGAGGTGCTGTAGGTGAGGCGTTCCAGGAGGTTTTGGAGTCGGGGATAGACTTAGTATGTTTGAGGTGAAGGGGACAGATTTTTTTTCTTGCATTATTGGTATCTATGGGTTAATATCTTGCCCACTTCCTTCTTGTCATTGTCTACAGGTCGTCATTGTAAATGAGAACTGGTTCTCAATTGACTAGTTTAGATAACCAGACCTGGTATGTGGACCAGGCAGTTCTTCTGGGTTCCTCCGATGGGAGGTGGAGCTGCACTCTGACGTGGAGAGAGTGATGAGTTAACGACTGAAATGTAAACATAACATGGAGGCACGGAGGCAGCCTGAAGTGAGGTCATTCTGGGGCACGTCTCAGGGAAGGGGGTACTTCCCAGGAGGTGAGGTGAGGCGCACCTGGGTACTTCCCAGGAGGTGAGGTGAGGCACACCTGGGTACTTCCCAGGAGGTGAGGTGAGGGGCACCTGGGTACCTCCCAGGAGGTGAGGTGAGGGGCACCTGGGTACCTCCCAGGAGGTGAGGTGAGGGGCACCTGGGTACCTCCCAGGAGGTGAGGTGAGGGGCACCTGGGTACCTCCCAGGAGGTGGTGTGAGGTGAGGGGCACCTGGGTACCTCCCAGGAGGTGAGGTGAGGGGCACCTGGGTACCTCCCAGGAGGTGAGGTGAGGGGCACCTGGGTACACAGTGCTCGGGGGAATGTCCCTGTATTCACTGTAAGTCGCTCTGGATAAGAGCGTCTGCTAAATGACTAAATGTAAATGTAAATGATAGGGTAAACATTTTTAACATATAAACAAAACGCACAATGAATCACTCGTAATACGGGAGATGGAAGTTTAGATTATAAGTTTATTTTTATGGCTTCCTCTTTTACCGTCCTACCATCCGGAAACATAAAACAAATCTGTAAACTTTTTATATTTATTGGTTGTATCCCACCATTATACCAGAGCTAGAAAAGGCAGACCTAGATCCTCTTTCACACACACACACACACATGGTTCGTTATGAACCTTTGGGTCATGTGACCCAAAGGCAGCACGAGGGTTAAACACCCGCCTGGGCCAGCGATGAGGCAGTGCAGTCTGAAGTCATCCTGATATGTGTTTTAATTACCTCTGGTTCTAATCAGGGGCAGAGAGAAAAAAAACTCAAGACTACCCATCTGGAATCTGTCCCAGCAGTTAATGGTCTGTGATGTTATAAACAAATCCTGGGTTTTAATGCTGGCTCATAGAGTTACTCTCCGCTTAAAATACACATCCCCTGCCTCATCCTTCCCCAGTGTGAACGTGTGTTTGTGTGTCTCGCTCTGTTTAGAGCAAGAAGTGAATTAAGGAGAACGGAGAGGGAGTTTGTGTGCCTGTGTGTGCGTGAGAGTCTTTGTGTGTGTGTGTGTGTGGTTGTGCACGTGGGTGTGTATATACACAAAAAGAACAGTTTTGACACACGCCCAAGTCCGCATAGACCATAGGTGCGTGTTCTGACTTTCAAAGGAAAATGTGAACAGGCCCCTTCTCACCTTGGACAACTGGACCATGAAGCCTAATTTCCCCTCATTACCCAGCCAGTCTCATTACCCAGCCAGTCCTGGCTGTAAAGCCGTCTCTACCAGAGAGAGACCCAGACTATCTGAAGCACCAGAGAGAGAGAAACCCAAACTATCTGAAGCACCAGAGAGAGAGAGACCCAGACTTAAGCACCAGGGAGAGAGACCCAAACTATCTGAAGCACCAGAGACTGCTGGGGAAAAGACAGTCTGGAGGGCAAACATCCTGAATAAAACACGGGAGTCTCCTGTCTGGCATCCACACGCATGAGCGCTGTGCGTGTTTGGCTGGGCTGCTTCGAGTGCCGCTGATGTGCCTCCTGTCTGATTCAGAAAAGCCCCCGGCTCGCACGGCCCCCGGCTCGCACGGCCCCCGACTCGCACGGCCCCCGGCTCGCACGGCCCCCGACTCGCCCGCCCCCCGGCTCGCACGTCTCTCTGGGCAGACGTGCAGCTGGGATAGGCACACAGAATTTGGATATGGAATATAATATCAATATCCTCTATTTGGATTTTAGCCTTTTTGATATACAACCTATGAACTTGTGTGTGTGTGGAATATGAAGAGGATAAACGGCCTGCAGACATAAGATAAACCTTAAACCAAGGAGATTTGCGCATTTTCTTACTAGTAGTTTTTTATATTATCGTTATTGGCTTGTGTTGTATCTGCAGAACGGTCACCGTGGTTTCCTGTCCAAATACGCCCCTTGGTTGTGACCTCGTGTAAACCCTCCTCCCAAGTCCCAGATGTCTCCACAGACATGTGCTGGGCTCTGTGTTTACAGGTGAAACAAGAGTGCCACACGTGCTTCGGGTACAATACATCTATTCTAGCGAGGCTTTTCATACTTGCATACTCATAGTATGTACTATTGTATACTGCACTGTGGCACACATATCGTTTATTGGAGTACACTGTAGTGTATGGTACACAGTAAACAGTGGATACACTGGTTGCTGGTTCGATTCCCTGCTGTGCAAAATGACGTGTCCTTGGGCAAGGCACTTCACCCTACTTGCCTCGGGGGAATGCCCCTGTACTTACTGTAAGTCGCTCTGGATAAGAGCGTCTTCTAAATTACTAAATGTAAATACATTAGCATGAAGACTCTGTGAAGTCTTTCTGCGTCACAGCCCTGCCACATAAACAGCTCCCCCCTCCTCCTCCCCTCTCCACCTTCCTTCCCCCCCGCCCCCCCCCCCCGCCTCTCCAAGCTACACTGTTTGCTTTGTTGCCATTCAATATAAGCAGCTAATGACATAATGATTCCCTGACTGCTGCTCTGCCAGGGGTCACATTCAGGGCGGGGCCGCGGAGAGAGCAGCTCAATCTGACGCCGCTAGCCAGACACAGGAGACACACAGGAGGGTGGGGATGGGGGGGGGCGGAGGGGGGGGGGGGGGTGGGGGGGGAGATATCAGTTCAGGCCTTGGGGAGACTGTGAAGGAGCCATGTAAGTGTGTGGAATGGATGCCTGTGGGGGTGGTGCTTTGAAACTCTTGCAGATGGGCAGATCTTTAGATACGGTAGGGTAGGCATGGCAACATTTACAGTTCAGCACAGGTGTATTCATGTGTCGCGGACTGTATCTACGGATCAGCAGATTTATAGTAGATCCAGCAGAGCACCACAGGTAATCCCATTTTAAACAGGAGAGGAGTTTGATGTTATTGGTGTCATTGTGAAAGCGCAGATTTTGCATCAGGGCCCTACATGTAGGCTTCTCTTAGTAGCGAGAGAGGCTGTGGTCTGTGTACACACACACACACACACACACACACACACACAACCGAGGACACACACAGGCCTCCACACTAATGATGTCATATCCTGCGCTGGTCCAGTTGGACTGGGAGCAGGAGGGAGGATGTGTGAGAGGATGAGGATCTCTGGGGTGTCTCTGCGTCGGGGTGAAGCAGCTCTCGCCTGGCTGCAGACAACTCGGCATGGTCCATAAACACCACTCCATACACAGCAACACCCCTGCCAAAAGCACCTGAATCAAGCCAGTATTGTAAAAGAGCTCCAATGCCTCTTTTTCCAAATTCTGGTTTAGACATTTCCGACCCTTTTGAGAAAAGGGTAAAGAGTGACTTTGGAAGTACTTGAAAGGTTTGTTTTGAGAAAATAAATTAAGTATGTGTGAATGATAGTTCAAAGAATCGTCTTTGTTCAGAGATTGTGTCATTGTACTGACGTTCAACATTGAGATCAGTTCAAGTATCCTTGCCAAAATAACCCTACTCCTTACATTTTCTGGTAGCTACAGAGTGCACACACAGTGTACAATAGCAAAGACTCGCTATTTGGGTCAGAAATCACCTTTCAGGCCTCCTTGGTGGTAGTACTAACCTGCAGAGAGACCTCTCCACCTTACCAGTGGGCTCATGTTAGCCTCTGTGTGTGTCGTGGCCTCGTGACTCACTAGTAGTGAGTCATAAAGTCTGTTTCTATTTATTTCAACATAAATATAAAGGCATTTTTGCTTAAATTGTGATAGTTGCAGTTATAAAGAGAGAGAGAGAGAGAGCCCTCGGCCTTACTCGGTGGTCCTCACCCGGTTAGCCAGCAGGGCGTCCCCAGTCAGCTGTTTTTGACATGACAACACAACCTGCACTTGCTTATTCCCCACTCCATCTCTGCCTTTCCTCTTTTCTTTTTTTAAGTCTCCTCGGTCATTTGAAGAACTCTCACCATGCCTCATTATTAGCTCATTTTGGCTCTGTGATGGAACAGGAGGAAGAGAGGGAGAGAGGAGCGGGGGGGGGGGGGGAGGAGGAGAGTAGAGGGGATAGGGGTTGGAGAGAGGAAACAGATGTCAACCTCCACCGTACAGAGGAACAAAAGGTCCGTAACAAAGCAGAGGTCTGAACCTGGATCAGTGTAGCCGTACCACCCCTCAGGACCAGTGTGGAGTTTACATGTTCTCCCCGTGCCTGCGTGGGTTTCCTCCGGGTACTCCGGTTTCCCCCACCATCATAAAGATATGCATCGTATGAATGTGAATGTTGGTGGTGGTCGGAGGGGCCGTAGGCGCTGATTGGCAGCCACGCTTCTGTACCACCACCGGTTTGACTGTGTCTGAATGAATGCTGGAATCTGTAAAGCGACCTTGAGTACTCTGAGTAGTAGAAAGCGCTATATAAGATCAATGATATATGCCCAGTTAGGAAGCCGACAATGGTTAAATGTTGGGTGAATGTCTGGTCGCCATCCGGGGACTACTGTACAACACCAGAGGGGTGTGGGGGGGGGTGGTTAGTGACATGATCCTGCTGCCAATGGTGGCTTGGTTCTGAAGCAGAATCGCTGTACATGCACGGGAGGGGCCTAAGGGGCGGGGCATAGACGAGGTCCGAAAATGCCATGAGACATCATGGCCATCGTAGTTCCAGGCTTTGTTGTCCGGGGCGTCACCATGGTGACCCGCACCCGCCCGGCCCACGAGGAAGACAGACAGGAGATGTTTCCAAGGGAACCAGCAACAGCAAATAGAACCAAATAAATAAATAAAGACAAACCAACCGTCCAAAAAAACACACAGATAAGCTCAACGATCTGGCCAGGGCACATTCTTGCACTAAAACCCCCGGTGATGGACATGTGCACCCGGCGCAAATGTTTTACAGCTTTAATAAAACTGAACCTGTGCAAGGGGAACGGAGACGCAGATTGTACTCACATGGGGCTCAAACTTAAAAGCAGATTCATGGTGTGTGTGTGTGTGTGTTCATATATTTGTGTGTGCATGTCTTTGTGCAGACGTGAGTGTAGCTTTATACAGGGTTGCACGTGTGTATAAAAATGTGAAGGAGCATGCATCAAACTTCCCTGAGGTTCTTTCTTCTGTGAGTGAGTGAGTGTGTGTGCGTGTGTGTGCGTGTGTGTGTGTGTGTGTGTGTGTGTGTGTGTGCAGGTGTGTGTGTGGATGGGTGAGTGCATACGTATGAGTGTGTACGTGCATGCGAGATCAGCAAGTGGTTTTGATCTGCACGTCATCGGTGGTTTGGAAGGACATGGAGGAGGGTGGAAGCTGGGCCCATTCACCTGGCTGGAAGTTCAGCAGGACCACGGGAGACATTCCATGTTCTGCTGACACATTATGAACACACACATACACGCCTCCACATACAAACAAACACATCCACACACACACAGACAATCACCTCCACACACACACAGACAATCACCTCCACACACACACAGACAATCACCTCCACACAAACCCACACTTTGGGATGGTTTGATGAATCCAAGGGAGATCGCTACAGCGACCGTGAGAGAAGTAAGGTGGAGAAGCTGGCCTGGGATCTGTGATAGGAGAGAAAAACAGACTTGACATGGTTGGCTCTCGGTAAACTTAGCAACAGCAAAACACACTTATCAATTTCACAATCACACGTTGCAGCGCTGATGCCATCAACCACAAACACACACACACACACACCCTTTCCAAATTCAACACCAGGAAATTATGCAAAAGCGTAATAAAATCTGTGTGTGGTATTCATGATGTTTACGCACCGAGACAGTTGATTGACGTTTGTTGGCCGTAGCTCTCCGGCAAGGTCACATGAAGAAGAGGTTTGCTTAGAAGCTATCCTAAGAATGTGCACATGTGAGCACTTTTGCAAAGCCCCAGATGATTAAGCTACTCTCCAGTAGCCACAGTAACCGGTAAGAGAGAGAGTCTGGCCTGTCAGACCTCTCTCTCTCTTTCTCTCCCTCTCTCTCTCTCCCTCTCTCTCTCTACCTCTCTCTCTCTGTGGACACACACCGCCACATGCTTTGAGTTCTCATGGCCAGGACTGTGATTGACACTGTTATGATGTCGTAGTGTTCCCGTTGCCTCGGTAACCCTCCCCCACCGCCCCGGGCTTCCCGCAGGGGCCGGGGTGGCGATGCGGTAGCCAGCTGAGCCGAAGTGGGAGGGGAGGGGGGACAGTTCCAGAGTCAACTTTCCCAGCACAACAATACAGACTAGAAAACACTGCACGCAGCAACCGACAGGAAGGAAGAGCGAGGGAGGGAGGGACTTGACGTTCTGGAGAGGGTTCAAAAACTACACTTCTGCAAGGGAGGGTCAACTTACTAAAAATAAATACTTGGCATGTAAAAAGTAGAACTTGTTCTCCTGCATCCAACTGATTTTAAATCGATGTCTGGTTGAACTTCAGGCTGCCTGCCTCACATCTGCCTCACATCATGGAGCTGACTTGGAAAACAGTTCCGAGTCAGCCTCAAGTCCCACTTACAATGCTGAAATACATCTGAGCACATGGACAGATATAGTCCCAAGTGAACATGATACAACAAAGGGATACTGTGTTTTTTTAATGATTTGACACCTTTCAAAGTCTTAACTGGAGGCCACATTCAATCAAACCTGGCAACCCAACCTCTGCCAACCACACCTTTGGCGTTAACCTTGTAATCAGAGATGGGAAGTAACATAGTACAAATACTTCATTACCGTACTTTATGCACCAGCACATCGTGGAGATGACTGTCTCACACTCCCTCCCTCCATTTTGCCACCTTCTCCTTTCTCTCTCCTTCGCTCTCTGTCTCCTTGACCAAGGCTAACCAACTGCTTAATAATGGGTAGGGTTAACCTGCTAGTTATAGTTAGCTGTGACCATAATCCTAACTGACTTTACATTTAGTCATTTAGCAGACGCTCTTATCCAGAGCGACTTACAGTAAGTACAGGGACATTCCCCCCGAGGCAAGTAGGGTGAAGTGCCTTGCCCAAGGACACAACGTCAGTTGGCATGACCGGGAATCGAACTAGCAACCTTCAGATTACTAGCCCGATTCCCTCACCGCTCAGCCACCTGACTCACTCACTTTACAGGGGGGAGACTTGGGAGGATGCATTATGCCATCTTTACACTGTTGTTACACGGTTATTAGACTTATTACACTTATGTTGTTGTTACCAGCATGACAGTAAAACGGGTAGTAGTAATGGCTACATTTTGCTTAAATACATGTCAGAGCCCATACTTCTTTAACTTGAGTGAAAGTGTAGTCAGTACTTCAACTTTTACCAGTCTTTTTAAACATGAGTATCTGTATTTCTACTTGAGTGAATGATGTGTTACTTTTGCCATCTTTGCTTATAATGCTACACTAAGTAGATTTTCTTTATTTATAGTTATGTAGAGCATAGAATTACATTAGATATTAAAAACGTGAAACTGCTAAAGGGTACTTATTGCACCACACACTTTTTCTGTTCTAAGAACTTCAGGAATCGAGGCACCTGATCTAGACCTGAATATTCTACCTCAAATAAGCCAACCAATTAACCTCACAAATTAATGACATTGTAATGAGACGCAAACCAACACCCTAACCCATCTTCCTCTCTCTTCGGAGGGTGTACATAGGCTTCTCAGCACCATTGATATGCTAGCAAATCTCCCAGGGAGAAATAGCTTTTAACAAGTCCAATACCCCAGCTGCTTTTCTGGCACCCAGTTTAAACATGAGTGAATGATATATGAGGAATGCATTGCATGCCAGTGAAAGAGAGATTGAAGCTGAGCGCTGAAGCTTTAGTCTAGCTGCTATTGTCCGGTAAAACCCTGCCTCATCCACCATACGAGAAAACAAACAAGGAAGACACATTGCTGGGGGCGGAGCCCCGCCTGTTTATTGATGGTGCGTGAGCAGTAGAAAAACGTAATGGGGCTTTAGAAGCCATTCATGGTGCCAGGAACAACAACAAGGTGGATTTGTAGACGCAACGTGACGGTGTCAACTGCCATCGTCCTAGCAACGTGACAGTTTGTAAGCTGCCATCGTTCTGTGAATCTTTGAGTTCCGCTGAAAGACGTGACGATGTGGGTATCTAGGCAACAGATACTCACCATAACATTTTGAACAGCAAGTCACAAACAAGAGACTTCCTTAAAAAAATATTTAAAAAAACTTACACATTTAAGTGGCGTCATTATGAAAAAGTCATATAAAATTAAGGTTTCAGTAACAAAGTGTAGACCTGGGACAAAAAAGTTAAGTTACATACAGTACAAATGTACATAGTCCTTCATTTATAAAGACTGACGACAGGATTAAACCTTTGGCATCCAATGTTTAAATATGAATAAATAGGAGTAATACAAAAAAGCTGCGCTTCAATTACGATTGTTGTGCCAACGCCACAGAGTTCAAGTGATAAACAGAATAAATGATCTAAGGTAACAAAGTCACAAGAGTATTGGATTGTATGGTGGTTATAAAAGTTAATGGTAGCTGGGGAAGATTTACTCCCACACGCACTGTCCATACAGTGGCTTCTCTTCTGTGGTATTTGCATAGGTTGTGTCAAGACTCAATGCTACTCCAAGAGATGGTCTCTGCTCTCGTAGGCCTTGCATCCAAACCAGCCAGACACCCAACCCTCCGGAGCCCTGCCACGACCCACCAGTGCCCAGGGAGCGGTGCTCCGTCCTGGGTTGGTCTAGGTCATCGAAGTGCCTGTCCTGGAGCCCTGCTGCTCCAGGGCTCGACGGGTGGCCTGCTTGCGTCTTCCTCCCATGCCCGGGCTGTCGCCGAGGGGCTCCAGAGGCTCCCCGCTGCTCCGGCTGACGAACACGCTGGGGGCATGAGCGACCGTCATCTCAAACCTCTGCTCCGCCGCTCTGCCCCCCCGCACGGACGAAGTCTTCCTCCTGGCCCGGGGCTGCGGCGAGGGCAGGGGGAGGAGCCTGCTCATGGCGGGGAACGGCAGGGCTCGCTGCGAGGACGAGGAGGAGGCGGCGGCGTCCGCACCTCCCGAGGACACCCCCGCCACGGAGGAGGTGCCCAGCCGAGCCAGCGCCACAGGGATCTCGTCCAGCGACTCTGCGGAGTCAGAGTGGTACTCAGCAGGGGGCCCGGCTGCCTGGACGGGGAGGCCGGGGGCCAGTGGGGGCAGGGAGGCCCGCAGGGGGAAGGCTGGGAAGGGGAGCCTCTGGCTCAGAGACACGGCCGTGGGAATAGCTGTTACACTGCTGGGCTCTACTGGAGACGACAGGATGGGAACAACACAGTCACTACTCACGACACCCTGCTACCGGAGAATAACACAGTACGAGTCTGGCGACGGCAGGACGACAGACACAAGTGGACTCAGACACAAGGGTCATGCTGGAGGAAAACATGCACTCCACCACCAGGACAATGGGACCAGAGTACTTCCTGGTGTAGTTTCCAGACCAGGAAGAACTCAAGACCCAGCTATGGCGTACACACAGCAAGCATCTACAGTGTGTGTGTGTGTGTGTGTGCTCCTCACCAGGCTCTGTAGTGTTGAAGGCTGGCCCCCTGTTGCTGCTGGTCTCAGTGGAGCGGTCGTTGATCACCTCTGCCGGCACCTTGTGTATTTTCTTTTTCTTCTTCTGCAGAACCAACAGCATCAACCATGACCACACGGTATGAATGATGGTAGCGGTCACTTAGACCTGCCATGTGAGAGTTTGCCTCAACTTCCCTTATCTGGGTGCACTGTGTGTGTGTGTGTGTGGGGGGGGAGGGGAGTCTGTAAGTGTGTGTGTGTGTGTGTGGGAGAGGGGTGTGTGTGTGAGGGGGGTCTGTGTAAATGTGTGTGTGTGTGGGAGAGGGGTGTGTGTGTGAGGGGGGTCTGTGTAAGTGTGTGTGTGTGGGAGAGGGGTGTGTGTGTGTGGGAGGGAGGGGGGTCTGTGTAAGTAAATGTGTGTGTGTGTGGGAGGGGGGTCTGTGTAAGTGTGTGTGTGTGTGTGTGGGAGGGGGGTCTGTAAGTGTGCAGTGCGGTTGCCTCCTCACCTGAGTGCGTTTGTGAGGCCTCTGAGCTGCAGTGCTCTCTGCAGACACACTGGGCAGGGCCTCCTCTTCAACCGCCCTGCTGGACGAACTCCTCACCCTCCCGTTGCCATAGAACCTGACACACAACACACACACAGCCATGGGGAAGTTACCACACACACACACACACACACTGATGGAGAACTTACGACACACATGCTTACAACACAAGCTTGTCAACTCTGTGCGCCAAGAGCATAAATCACAACTGGGATGACAAAGCGCATATGGCTACAGACAGACTCTAGTACAGTTCAAGTCTGCTGCTTTTTACTGTTCAACCTTTTTTCCCCCCTCTCCTTACAAAGTGTTTCCTCCTGTATTAGTGCGGATAGTTAACTAAACACCAATTCCCAGAAGCCCTTTTGTCTGGAGGAATACGAAGTGGGCAGCCCCACTGCTCCGGAGATTGTGGGGCTGCTGCATCGATGCGCTCGTTAAGCTACCTTCCGTAGTTAAACGAACTTTTACTGGACGCTTAAGTGGTGTTGAGTTGTGAACGGGCCTGACTTGACACAGCTTTACCGCCGAGAATCAGGAATGTTTGTGGTTCGAGAGAGAAAAAAAAAAAAAATGTCTGTTAGTGTTCCGCTAGCTAGCTCCGCAACAACGGAACACAACAGCAACCATGACAACAGCTGAGGGATAAGGTATCTACTGCGCCGTGCTGCCAAACCAGCCCATTCAAAATATTATCACAGGAACAGATGTGGGTCCATTAGGGTGAAACGCTAATGTTTCGTATGCTACGCGACTATCCCGTTTCAGCCATGTGGCGGATTTAGGGGAGCAGAAGTCAAATTATGGTGTGCAAAACGGATTTGGACCGGTCTGCAATGTGTGTGAGTTTACAGATGTCCAGAGTGAGTTTCCAAAACTGGGGAATATTTAGGTTGCGACATCACTGTTTAATATTCACTCAAGTTACCAACATTGACGGGGAAAGGAGTATTAAATGTCGGAATGCTCCAAGCATATTTATTTGAAATGGCATAGCCAACAAAGAAAAAGCATTTGAATTTATCAGTCGTAATAAATAGATCTATGCTCCAAACTACTCAGGCCTTACTAATGCTGCAGACACATCTCTAGCTGTTTGCCCACCTAAGACTGCAGCATAAACCCCACTGTAAGACAAACGCACATTGGTATAGTAGGCGTGTTTTGCCCTGAAGTCATGTTGGTTTTGGCCTCAGGCCTGTACACACACACACACACACACACACACACACACACACACACACACACACACACACACACACACACACACACACACAACCCTGCCTTCTTGTGTAACTGACGCCTTAGGTATGCATTCTCCTCATAAGACTTCTGAACACTGAGGTGTCTATCAGCAGTTAAACCTAAAGTATATGTACCGACTGCACAGGTGCACTGAGAAGCTTGTGAAGGTCATAAGAAATCAAATACTACATCAAACTTAATTGTGTTTGATATTGGATCTCCTTCAAGCCCCTTCAGGTGGGAGGATTTTGAGGGCTGTTTCTGTAAATAAGTGTGTCTGTGGGCCCTGTCCTGATTTGTAGTGCTTGGCCCTGAGTCCTGCAGGCAACCTAAAAATAAAAAATGTTGCCTTCATTCAGGCTCTTTTTCCTATTCACTCACACACCTCTTAAATCAGGGCCTTGCCAGGAGAGATGCAAGAAGCTAAGCAGCTAATGGTCCCTGCCTTAAATGAGCCATTTAGTCCAGGATGTGAATCTATTACTAAAGTCTGAGTGTGTGTGGTGGTTATTTATGACGTGGCCCCCTGCTACTGACTAACACGTGGACCTTCTCCATTTATTCAGTCTCACTGAGGGTTTACCGCCCTATACCTTTTCTTTTTTTTTTTTACCCCCGGCCTCTGCCTCCTCAGTGTCATTTAAGTCATGGGGGATTTTTTTTGCACAATTTGTTTTCACGAAAGACAAATGGTTGCTGTGGCAACGGACATGGGAACTCTGCGTTTTTCTTGAAAGCAAAATTACAGCTAATGTGCTTTGAAGCTGTTTACCGTGTCTTATGAACATGGTAAACGTGTATGGACCTAGCCTTCACGGAGAACCCAGCCTCAAAGGAGGAGGACCCAGCCTCAAGGAGGACCCAGCCTCCGAGGAGGACCCAGCCTCAAGGGAGGAGGACCCAGCCTCGAGGGAGGAGGACCCAGCCTCCAGGGAGGAGGACCCAGCCTCGAGGGAGGAGGACCCAGCCTCGAGGGAGGAGGACCCAGCCTCGAGGGAGGAGGACCCAGCCTCGAGGGAGGAGGACCCAGCCTCGAGGGAGGAGGACCCAGCCTCGAGGAGGACCAGCCTTGAGGGAGGAGGACCCAGCCTTCAGGGAGGACCCAGCCTTCAGAGAGGACCAGCCTCCAGGGAGGACCAGCCTCCAGGGAGGACCCAGCCTCCAGGGAGGACCCAGCCTTCAAGGAGGATCAGCCTCCAGGGAGGACCCAGCCTTCAAGGAGGATCAGCCTCCAGAGAGGACTATCTACGGCTTTCCTACGATTATAGGCTGAAACTGGAAGGAGGACACTTTGAAGATGTGCAGGTGCTCTAAACACCATAAACACAGACTACTTACAACCGACAGTTCAGTACTTTCATGTTTGAACTCTGAGTCTGTTGATACATAAAAAAAACGATGGGATTTAGAAACAATTGTGCATGTCAATTTGGTTTGGGTTGTTTTTCTATTATCGGCCTGCGTTTTCTTGAGACTGAAGAAAATTAAGAACATGCACAGAAGGAGGGATTACTCACATCCTTGGCAACCCAACGCTCTCTGGCACTAAGAGCACTAATTGAACTGTGGTCAAACAACACTAATACTATTACTCACTCACACCACATGCTGGAATCACAGTCCAATTTCAAATGTCCCAACTTGTCTTTTTATATCGTTATATCACTCCACTTTCACTTGACTGTCTGTGCCTTTAAGTTCTCTGGTACCACTAGGCATCATCTTGTGGTTTTGTCAAGAAACAACATTTTTCACAGGCTGGGAGGAAAACCTTTAAAAAGTGATTTAAATTATTTTACTTTAATGAGGTGTTGGTGGATTGACTGAATTAGGGCTAAATAAACTACAGCCTGCCAAAGACAATTGTGTGAGGGCGACAGTATAGCAGCCAGTAAAAACTAAGAGAAAGCCCTTTCAGTATTAACATCACTGTCCACTGGAGAATAATAATATAATAAAAAATTGTACAAGTTAATAAAAAAATAAAGATATCTTACTCTGGACCCCCTCTAGCTCCCATAATGGTAGGGTCCTCCACCTCCACCTCAGGGTTGGTATAGCCCAATGTCCCTGAATAGCTTACATCCTAAAAGAGAGGAAAACGGAAAGAGAAAAGAGATAAAGTTAATAGTTTGTTAGCTACACACACAACTATGTAGACCATATGGATAATTTAATAAAAAATAATTGCGTATGACTGAAAAAGAAAAAAAAAATCATCACTTTTAGACGGTTAGCGTTGTCTGATGGAAAACAGAAGGGCCGATTCTGTAGAAACTATTTAGAGGGTTTAGCTCTAAGCTTTAAAATGGTCCCAACATCCCCTTCTCACAACCAGGTCTCATTCCCCATCTTTCAATCTGCTGGTTAAAAGAATGATAGTGGGGAGGGAACCTCCTAAAATCTGAAAGTGAATTCATTTCATGGACGCTTCTTTAAGCAAACGTCATAACCAGAGTTTGGGGAGGGAGGGTGGGGCACAGTGAGATAAACATGTTCTTCTGAACACTTAATGTCATTAGTGAAATACCATGACACAGACCAGACAACCCTGTCAGCCACAGGCAATGTCACTGCCAGAGGCGTGTCCAAATGGCACGAGGCTGAGGGTTGAGGCTGAGGGTTGAGGCTGAGGCTTGAGGTTGCCTGCGTTGGAGCGCTGTGTGGTTTTGTGGGGTGGGTGAGAGGGCTCTGTGCGCTCTCCCTTGGTAAGGCTGCTTTGAGTGTATGTGGGGTGGGGGGGGGGGTTCCATGGCTCCCCAGTCCTGTCAAGCTACATGACTCAGCACAGCAGCCTGTAGCAGTCCTGCTGATTAAACAGCTCCCAGAATGCACTGGGTCACCGGAATGTTCCACAGGAAGAGGAAGTCACCTCATAACCCCCTCTCATACCAATACACAGTTCTTTCCTATACTGAATAACAGGGGAGCCACATTTAGTCATTTCCTCCTTCCATTTGGAAGGAATCCTCAGGAGAAGCTAGGATGGACACACAGACACACAGATAAGGTGCTGAAAAGCCCTCTGTCTTATTAGCACAGCCGGGTCGCCATGGGTTACGGTAGCTCCACAGCAGCTGTGTCCGAGGGTAACCTCTACTGTCCTGGCTTTGGGGTGAATTGATATGCACATTACACCAACTGACCTTCAGCGATGTGCTGAGTTTGGTATGTCGACGTAGGTGCTGTCTGAAACCTTAAGCTTGAGACTGAAGGTGTCAATGAGGAGTGACATCATCCCTCCATTTAATACACCAGCATGCCCTAGTTTCTTTAATTTGATGCTTTGCGTGTCCTATAAACCAAGGTGCTGTGCAGTGTGCATGCACTGCAATGCGTGTGTGTGGGCCTATATGTACCGAGTGTATCATTGGAGAGAACGGGTATCTGAGCACACTAATTAGGACATACAGACCTGTGAATCCCATTAAAGATGGATGAACTTTGCCCCGGAAGCTTTGTGTGTGTGTGTGTGTGTGTTCACTACAGGTGTATCCGTTTCAGCTCCTGAATGGAGTGATATCCTCTGATAAGACTTTAAGTGAACTATAGACGAGGAGGTGAGGGGAGAGAAGGGCGAGGAGAACGTTACTAGACTGCAAAGGGAGCTGTGGGAAATGATGTCATACGTAACGACATCAGTATCATTTCGTCTGGTGCCTTTGTCAGGATGTTCTCTCTCTGTGTGAATGAATTGATAGCATTGGAGGAAGGAAAGGGATCTTAAAGGGTAGGCAGTATCAACACAATGGCTGCCGTACGGCAAGCAAAAGGTCAGGACAAAGTGATTTGTTGCTATGGCTAGGCAAAGTGGGTATTGCCATCAAATGACATTAGGCTAGTCATAAAACACAGACGTTATGAAAGCTGCGCGCTCCAGCCGGCGTAATGGTGTCTGGGAAAGAGAAGTTATTGTAGGTGCTGAAAGGCACACTGGGTGCAAGGGTCCATTACTACCTAACAGTGAGAGGGTAGGAAGCCAATTAGGCTTAAGAGACACAACAAGACAGGGGTGGTTTCAGTGAGTGTGGTCGTCTCCGGTGCGTTGTGACTGGCAGCGCGCGGCAGGACGTGAGCTGTACCTTGATGAGGTTGAGTTTGGGAGGGCCAGCCTCCGTGTCTTTCCTGGTGTCTCTGGCTTCCTGTCGGTGGCGCTGCCTGACGATGTACTCAAAGGTGCTCAACCTGTTCCACACTGGAAGAGAGAGGGAGGAGTGTGAACACACACGCGCGCTCACAGACCCCTCTGCCCCCTCCCTACACCCCCCCCCCCCCACACACACACACACACACACACACACACACAGCTCACAGACCCCTCCCTACACACCCCCCCCCCCCCCCCCCCCACACACACACACACGCACGCACGCTCACAGACCCCTCCCTACACACCCCCACACACACACACACGCTCACAGACCCCTCCCTACACACCCCCACACACACACCTGTCTTCTGAATACAGCTACAGTACATGAGATATGGAACTAACCACCTATCTCTGTAATTTCTGTACTTCATCAATCTGTCATCTACAGTGGGTCGTACATCGTGTTCTAGGCTCCAGTGAAACTGTCTTCAGCCTTCTCTCTTCTGCCCCCTGGTGGAGGCTCCACACAACGCAATTTACTGAAGTTTACTTAACTTTAAATGAATAAATGAGTACTTTACTTACTTTTCCCCAAACATCAACACAACAAGAAAATGGGCTTACACTGCACACACCTCTACCTACGTATGATAACCCGACCCTCCACACTGCTCTACCTAACAGATGGCTGAGCGGTTAGGGAATCGGGCTAGTAATCTGAAGGTTGCCAGTTGGATTCCCAACCGTGCCAAATTACGTTGTGTCCTTGGGCAAGGCACTTCACCCTACTTGCCTCGGGGGAATGTCCCTGTATTTACTGTAAGTCGCTCTGGATAAGAGCGTCTGCTAAATGACTAAATGTAAATGTAACATGAAAAGTAGCCCCTTCATGTTCTCTGTGGTGTGTTTCTTTGTTTCTGTGTTTCTCCTCCCCTGACATTGCCCACAGTCAGGCAGGCAGTGTTGGCGCCAATTAGCTAATTCTCATGTGTGACACCGAGCCATTTATAGGCCCTGTGGATCCCCATGCTAAGGTTACACTGGGTGCTGCCATGGGCACAGCTAGACTGGTCGCTACCCTGGAAGAGGACTTGCTGGAGAGATCCAGTGAGAGAAAACAAGCTAGGCTGTAGACTTAAGCTTGAACATGAAGACAAAGATGGGGACTTACTGATTATTATTCGATTTATTATTATTAAGTGGGTTTAGGTTTATCAACAACAATCTCCTATTCATCGAACAGGAGATCACACAAACTGTATTTGGCCTTGAGCACATGTCAAATCAGGCTAATTGGAAGAGATAGGCTTATTTAAATAGAGCCTAGTGTGTGTAAACAAAGCAGCAGCCTGATACAGGATGGAATTATGGGCTGTTATCAGAAGGTGTGAGCGTGTGCTTGTGGTGTCCATGGTAACCAGGCCAAGCACTTGACTGGTCAGCGCTGTCTCAACCAACTGGTATTTGACAGAGTACCCACAACACACTCACACGCAAAAACACTAACACACACTTTCACACACACAAATCCAAGCATGCATGAGCACATACACACCCTCTCTTACACACACCCTCTCTTACTCTTACACACACACACACATACTCACACACACAGAACCAATGCCTGTTTGACCAACAGCAGGTCACTGCAGGGGCACTGACATAGTGTTTGACATACGCAGTCCCTCTGTTCTATTGCGTGAGATAATAAGAGTTATTGTGCTGGCTATCATAGGAGCTCAGGGGAGTATGGGCAAAGGGCAAAGAGGTGTAGTTATCATGTTTACTGTGACATTTTCTTATTAGGCTTTGTGCTTTTGCTGCTACTGCAGACACAGCTAGATGAGTAAGGTGTGAGTTACAGCTGTCCATACAAAACACACTGTATGAGGAATTATAGGACATTGTACAGAATCACTCAGGATCTGTGATGCAGTCTGTACTTCAGAGTTTAGTGAATACATGCTGGTCACTTCAGGTGTGAATGGGCTTCTGTAAAAGGGAGCTTGAGCTTGGAGATTATTCAAGTATGAAAGTGCAACACAGACAGACATACAATGACAGACAGGCATACTGTACATACATACATACATACAGACAGACACGGCCAGACAGATCGAGACATGCAGGCAGGGACAGACAGACCGAACAGACACAGGCCCAGACAGGCAGGGCCAGAGAGAGACGGGCAGGGCCAGAGAGAGACGGGCAGGGCCAGAGAGAGACGGGCAGGGCCAGAGAGAGACGGGCAGGGCCAGAGAGAGACGGGCAGGGCCAGAAAGACGGGCAGGTCCAGAGAGAGAGATAGGGCCAGAGAGAGAGATAGGGCCAGAGAGAGAGAGAGAGAGATAGGCAGGGCCAGAGAGAGAGATAGGGCCAGAGAGAGAGAGAGAGAGAGAGATAGGCAGGGTCAGAGAGAGAGAGAGACAAGCAGGGCCAGAGAGAGATAGGGCCAGAGAGAGAGCGATAGGCAGGGCCAGAGAGAGAGAGATAGGCAGGGCCAGAGAGAGAGAGAAACAGGCAGGACCAGAGAGAGAGAGAGAGAGAGAGAGAAACAGGCAGGACCAGAGAGAGATAGAGAGAGACAGGCAGGGCCAGAGAGAGACAAGCAGGGCCAGAGAGAGAGAGACGGGCAGGTCCAGAGAGAGAGACAGGCAGGACCAGAGAGAGACAGGCAGGGCCAGAGACAGACAGGCAGGGCCAGAGAGGGCCAGCCAGACTTACTGAGGTAGATGTGGAAGCAGAGCAGATGGCCCAGCAGCAGGGCGCAGAGCAGGCCCATCGCCACGGTGATGCCGGCCATGGCAGGAATGGCCGCTCCCGCCGTGGAGACCGGCGCCACGGGAAGAAACACGAACCACACCACCGTCTCGTTCTTCACTGCAGCGGGACGGGGGACAAGACACAGCTAGAAAAGCCACCGCAAGCCTCTGATGTTTCTCATGCTTTTGTTGTATCTCCGGTCATGCGTGTCAAATGTAACTTTTAAATGCTGCTCTGTTGCCTTTCTTGACCAGGTCTCCCTTGAAACAGGTCTTTATGTTTTTCCCCTGGTTAAATGAAGCCTACACGTTGACATTTGTACGTTGTTTACAGCAGCGGCCTAGGTTCAAATCTGGCCTTGGCCCTTTGCTGCACGTCTCCCCCCCCCTCTCTCTCTCTCTCTCTCTCTCTCTCTCTCTCTCTCTCTCACACACACACACAGTCTCAGTCTTTTTCTCTCTCTCTCTCTCTCTCTCTCTCTCTCTCTCTCTCTCTCTCTCTCTCTCTCTCTCTCTCTCTCTCTCTCTCTCTCTCCTCTCTCTCTCTCTCTCTCTCTCTCTCTCTCTCTCTCTCTCTCTCTCTCTCTCTCTCTCTCTCTCTCTCTCTCTCTCTCTCTCTCTCTCTCTCTCTCTCTCTCTCTCTCTCTCTCTCTCTCTCTCTCTCTCTCTCTCTCTCTCTCTCTCCCCCCCCCCTGCCTTTCCTGTCACACTTCACCTTAATTATCAATCCAATAAAACTTTTTTTTAAATCCCCCAAAATCAATACAAATATATATACATTAAGTTTTTAAGTGTTTATTTGATACTTTTTCCCCACACTTTCATATTTACCTCTTAAACACACTCACTGTATTTCACACAGACATCTACTCTGGATAAGAGCGTCTGCTAAATGACTAAATGTACTCATAACCTACTGCCCTCTTGCACAGGTTCTGAAATGTCAACCGTGTCTGACTGTGAGCAACAGCACAGCGATGTGTGACAGGGGCCTTGATGTTTACCTTGAAAGTGTTTGTCAGTGCGCAGCTTGGAGGGATCCAAGAAGAATTCAATAAACACGTAGCTGGCGATGACCACCACCAGGACTATACCCAGCAGGGCGGAGATGACACTGTTGAGGAAAAGCCTAGGGGGTGCGAAAGGAGGAGAGGTAGACCTTAGACCTTATCCCTCCCTTTTGCCACCACCGGATTGTAGTTAAACAGACCAGCATGGTGTAGGGAAACACACACACACACAGGCAAGAATATGGTCTGCAGTGCCCAGACACATGATAATCAAACAGGATTACCCTCTCAGGTTATTAGCATAGATCCTTCCTATGCTAGGGCTAGGTCCTTCCTATGCTAGGGCTAGATCCTTCCTATGCTAGGGCTAGGTCCTTCCTATGCTAGTGCTAGATCCTTACTATGCTAGGGCTAGATCCTTACTATGCTAGGGCTACATCCTTACTATGCTAGGGCTAGGTCCTTCCTATGCTAGGGCTAGAACCTTACTATGCTAGGGCTAGATCCTTCCTTTGCTAGGGCTAGATCCTTCCTATGCTAGGGCTAGATCCTTCCTATGCTAGGGTTAGATCCTTCCTATGCTAGGGCTAGATCCTTACTATGCTAGGGCTAGAACCTTCCTATGCTAGGGCTAGATCCTTACTATGCTAGGGCTAGATCCTTACTATGCTAGGGCTAGTTCCTTCCTTTGCTAGGGCTAGATCCTTACTATGCTAGGGCTAGTTCCTTCCTATGCTAGGGCTAGATCCTTACTAGGCTAGGGCTAGGTCCTTACTATGCTAGGGCTAGATCCTTACTATTCTAGGGCTAGGTCCTTACTATGGTTACTGTATAATTATTCAAATACCATCATGACCAACAACACAATATATTTATTCATGTGTTGGCCACATCTGGTATGCGTTTCTTAGGAAAGGGCATCAAATGATATACAACTGTGACTTTATTTGTGCTTTTAAAGACATGTGGCTACGCTAAAATGCCCCTAAGCATGAGAGTCTGGTCAAACTCAAGTCTGACGTGGCTCTATGTTTCAAGCGCTGAATATTCTACTCGGGCCATGTTGTGCGAAATAAAATCTCAAAACCCAAAAACGAACAAGCTTCGTTGTTTTGGGTTCACTGTTTGTAAATAATACATCTTAGATTAGACTGAGGCTTATCGTATTCCTTTCTCAATAATGCACGATAGAAAAACAAGTGACATTTACAAGCCTGTGTATGGTGTACTTTATCCATGAGTGTTTGAGCATGTGACAGGTCCCTAGAGGACTGTGACAGGTCCCTAGAGGACTGTGACAGGTCCCTAGAGGCCTGGCTGGTCTACGGACGTCACAGCGCTGTGTAGCTGTGATGTACCCTGTCCTATGAGACAAAAGGAGGGATACGGGAAGAAGAAGAAAACAGGTGAGCTGATGAGGTTAAGATGGTAAAAGGAGGAGCAGGCGTGAGAGAGAAGGGAGAGAGGGAGATGTGAGAGAGAGAAGGGAGTGAGAGAGGGAGAGAAAAGGGAGAAAGATTGAGAGGAAAGGGAGAGAGAGAAGGGAGTGAGAGGGAGAAAGGGGAAAGGGAGAGAGAAGAGGGAGAAAGATTGAGAGGAAAGGGAGAGAGAGAAGGGAGTGAGAGGGAGAGAAGGGAGTGAGACAGAAAGAAAAGGGAGAAAGATTGAGAGGAAAGGGAGAAAGAGAAGGGAGTGAGAGAGAGAGGGAGAAAGGGGAGAGAGAAAAGGGAGAAAGATTGAGAGGAAAGGGAGAGAAAGAAAGGAGTGAGAGAGGGAGAGAAGGGAGATGTGAGAGAGAGAAGGGAGTGAGAGAGAGAGAAAAGGGAGAAAGATTGAGAGGAAAGGGAGAGAGAGAAGGGAGTGAGAGAGGGAGAGAAGGGAGTGAGAGAGAGATGTGAGAGAGAGAAGGGAGTGAGAGAGAGAAGGGAGTGAAAGAGAGAAAAGGGAGAGAGAGAGAAAAAGGAGAGAGAGAGGAAAGGGAGTGTGAGAGTAGGAGAAGAGAGACCCACCAATAGTTCCTGCTACCCACACAGTTGTTGAGCCACCTGCAGTGGTGGTCAAAGCTGGCCACACACTTGTTACAGGCACTGCAGTGCTTCGATTTGGGGCCCCTGCAACAGAAAGTGCATCCATTTATCACACATACACGCTTGCTCACACACACACACACATTTATTTATGTTGTTTAGAAGAAATTCTCACATAGCATTAGGTTGAAACTACATCGATTTTAAGATTTTAAACCACAACATAGGACGTGGGTTAGATGGATAATAGTCTAATTGCGGGGAGGTGCAGAACCAATGTACCTGTGTTTGCACTTGTTTCAAATGGAAAACATACCCCATGCATTGCTTGCACGTTTTCCATCTCTACGGCAACCTACTTACGGCTGCTGTTTGTAATCCCAGCAGACCAGAGTGAGTAATCTAAAACGACTGGTAGTTTAGCAGTGACAGCGCAGAAAGGGTGGTGGTGGTGACGGAGTAGGGAGGAGAGGGAGCTCTACAAACACACATAGCGCTTTTTTTAAATTATGAACCGGAGCGTGAAATCCACTACTTCAGTCTCTTCCTCTCATCTTTCAGACACCTCCTCATCCCTCTCTCATCTTTCAGACACCTCCTCATCCCTCTTTCATCTTTCAGACACCTCCTCATCCCTCTCTCATCTTTCAGACACCTCCTCATCCCTCTCTCATCTTTCAGACACCTCCTCATCCCTCTCTCATCTTTCAGACACCTCCTCATCCCTCTCTCATCTTTCAGACACCTCATCCCTCTCTCATCTTTCAGACACCTCCTCATCCCTCTCTCATCTTTCAGACACCTCCTCATCCCTCTCTCATCTTTCAGACACCTCCTCATCCCTCTCTCATCTTTCAGACACCTCCTCATCCCTCTCTCATCTTTCTTTCATCCCTAGGCTGGCATCCACTGCTTTCTTCCCCCCCTCTTTACCACACCCTTTTCCTGTCCTCCTCCTCAGCCTCCTTCCTCTCAGACTACTGCCCACGTTGTGGTCCTCCCCTCCACATCAACATCAACAGCAGCCTGCTTCTCAATTCTCTCGCCCTTCTTTTCTACTCTCTTGTTCGTTTCCCTTCTCTACCTGCCAATCGTCCATTCGTCTCTCTCCTCCTCATCATCTCTCTTCTCCATCCTTCTCTACCCCCCCACCCACACACTCCCCCCACTACCCCTCCCTCCACTGACCCCGTTACGAAGCGTGAAGTGCCAACAGGGATGGGAGATGCTGTCGTTGTCTGCCAGCTCACCTGACCTCGATTCACTCATGTTTTTTTTTGGGTTCCTCCTTAATCATTTCAGTGCGGTACAGAAAGCATGATCACCGAACATGTGACGATCAGCCTTCAGGCGAACGCCCATCGCAGCTGAATGCGCTGATTATTGAAACTCCAGTCTAGAACTGGCAGAGATCCTTCACGGACTACATCAGTGGATTGCATTTCTGCTATCTGCTAAAAGAGGCAGAACTGTGTCAGACACGATGTACAGTAACCTACTTTTGTGCCTATCCTTCTACGACACCCCTCTTATCTATTATTGATGACGATCTATAAAGTCTTATTTATTATCCATGAAGATGTAGGGCGGCTAGACTCACACGTCCACTTCGCAGAGGTAGCAATGGCAGTTCTCAATGACGTGGGCGTGTTTGGTCCGGTCGAACACGGGCACAGGGCCCTTGTAGCTCTTGGCCCGCACGTTGTAGTCGGCGGGGTCGATGGAAACCGCCATCAGGTGGACAAACAGGTGACACACAAACATGATGCCCGTGCACTGGGGGACTGGGTGAAGGAGCAGTTGTTTTGCAAATATATATAGTTAGGGTGCCTGTGCCCATTATCAACACTCACACTGTTTCTATCTCTATCTCTTGTACTACACACATAGAATTTCTGACACTGAGACTATGGTTCATGGTATTCCAATGGGTCGTTTCGACAATGTACACTGTCCCTGACTATGTCTATACATAAAATATATATCACATATTCTATGAGGTGACTCAAGTGACTGACACAAACACTGCAGCTATCCACGTTTCACGACGAGCTACAAACAGCTCAGCAGGCTCGAAGACCCGTCAAAAGATACAATATAGCCCGCTGGTATCCAATGGGAAGGGAGGAGGGGGACGAACACTCCGAAGCCGGTGACGGCGAAGTATAGATAGAGGATCCAGGCCAGGAGCTGAAAGGGGTGCGGAGGCCAGCTCCAGCCGTTGGTGCGGGAGCACAGGGGCAGGTCTACTCGCCGAGGGCCACCCTCGCTTACCGGGGCCGTACGATTGGGGTTCTTACTGCACACATCCATAGGGGGAGGGGTGGCCTTCTGCGGGCAAAGAATAGTACAGTGGAACACTGTCTGGTCATGGAACTTTGACAATTACAGACCGATCATATAGCATCTAATTCCCAATTACGTGTTGAGATGGGGGGGGGGGGTTTAATTGCCTGTTATAGTCTTACATTAGCTAAAGTGCGGATACCTCCGTTTGCTCTATATTCTGAATTTATGGACAGGTAACTACTAGATTGGTGTTGAATAAATGTGTCGACAAATAGAGGAAAACGGCGAAGGTTACTCACCTTTTCAACGCGGGTTGAATCGTGTTATGATGTGGTGGCGACGAGGTGATTTTGTCCGGGGCATTTTAGACTGAGATCACACGTGTGGGGTAACGTTAGCCTGGTGCGGGGTGTCAACAAGCAAGCCATCTCTCGACAAATCTTGAAACGTTATCCCTGTTCCATCAGCAGACAGCAAGTGCATCGCTACAACGTTAGACTAGTTACATTCCGTACAGTGGCAAGCTGCCGACAACAGTACAGGCGCAACCACAACTGACTAGAGACTGAGGCGAATAGCCTGCTTTCAGTCTCACCATATGGTTTGCTAGATATTGCCTGTCAGAAAGCGTGCTAACATTTGCTAACGTTAGCTATTAGCTAAGGTACAATCTAGCCTCTCAAAGGGCTCGATATGTTATTTACCTAACACAAGTAACCAACCTTTTGTATTGTAGTGGTGACAGTGGATGACTAGGCTTGATTATATGCTGCTAGCTAACAAACACTGGCTACGTTTGTTTGCTTTACGCTTTAGCTGCAGTTAGTTAGTTAGCTAGCTAGCTTGTCTAACTAGTGCTACAGTACCCCTTAGGCTAGGTAGTTAATTACTTACTGGTTACTAGCTAGCTAGCTATCTAACGCTAGCTCATTTATTTTGTTTGGTAACGTTGTTGGATGCAAACCAATCAGCTACCTTGCACTCCAAATCATATTTTAATTATATCATATAACGGTACAGGTTATTTAGCTAGCTAGTCAAAGTGCTTTGAAAATCCTCTTCTCGACTCTACTCACAGCCCTTGGCTACGCTGTTTCCCTGGTAACGACCCAGCTACCATTTCTATTGGACGAGGCTACATATTCATCTTTGCCACTGAGGTCCTATGAAGTCACAGATTCGGAGTCAGAAAAAAAATCGAGGTTCGCCACTACGTGGCGAAGTGTTGAGAGGAGACACAGACCGTAGATCAGTGCCTACCATGCGCTTCGCCCATAAACCACTGCTGGTAGCACTTACACAAGTGTACCACTAGATGCCAGAATTAGCCTAAAATCGGATCATACATGTAGACTCCTAGGCAACCTAATTTCCTGTCGGTACTGTAGTATGCCGTAGCTTTCATTCCTGTACCATGCTTTTCTCTGTTGGACTTAGGATTCCTCCGGTAGGAGTAACCTATTGTAATTTAATTTTACGTTACATACTCGGCACAGAAATAATTGTAAATATGTCCTGTCTCCTGTTAGTGGATCGCCGACACTCGGTTTTAGTGTGCAGATATTGTGTACTATGAGAGATAACTGTTTTTATGTAATGGCAATGGCAGCTGCATTTTAATGTGTCCACCTCGCACATTCATACATAGACATTCACAGAGAAAGTTATATTGGCCTTTAGAAACCAAGGAAGTGGTAGTAGACGGCTTGTAATGGCTTGATTTATTAAACCTTGTAATTGCTTTTATAGGCCTCGTTTAGTGCACATAAGGGATGCATTGTACAAAAAAAACTCGAACTATGCTTTGTAGTGTCATCTATCTTTCAAGAGGTGTTAAAGGGCTTTCCAAATAAGTACATTCCCATTTTCCAGTAATTATATTTCCAATGATTGCAGACCGCATGAGAACAAGCCAGTGTTTTTGTCGGCTGGGCTTGAACCATGTGTTTCTAGTCAGTGCTAACTTTGTTCCTTTGCTTTCTACCACGTTCTGTGGGGTGACTCTTAACAACATGCAGACCTTGACCCGACTGCTTTTTTAGCAGGGATCGCAATAAGAACACGTATCCCATGACTGGCGGGAAATTATTTGAGCGTTCACTTCAATTATCATTCAGGGGGTCACGACCTCCTGCCTCTGATTTTACAACCCGTCAATCACCCTAAAGAGCAGAAATGCCATTCTAACCACAGAAAATTGCCCAATAAAATATATAATATTTTAAATCGTGACATCTTTCTCTCTTGTAAATCGCTCATCGTGGGGCCTCCTAGATGAGGGGCATGGGAAGAGGTGCAGAAGAAGAATGGAAGAGGGGATTTTCATCCCTTGTAAACCCCCCATGCTGACCCTTAACCCTGCCTCCAGGCCCGGCTTCTCCTGCCCAGGCAGGGAGGTGCAGAGAGGGGTCACAGTGTGGAGCTGAGTGGGGCTCTGGGAGGGACAGTGTGGGGGGCTCTGTTTCCTGAGACGACCTCAGAGACATCTGGACATTCGTATTAACTGAAAAGGGAAAAAAGGAAGGTGTCCTATAGTGAAAACGCAGGCAGGCTGTCCCACTGGCCTCCCTGCTACAAGCACAGCTCGAACCAGGGCCCTGGCCTTGTCAGAGCACTGGGGAACAGTTTATCATCACCGTGGATCTGGAGGAAGGACGGAGAGTTGGCCACCGTCGAGATTCTGAACAGGTCATTTGAGGCCAATGAGAGATGCAAGGATTAACTTTGGATAAGAGACAGATAAATTAAGTGTCATGTGTGTGTGTGTGTGTGTGTGTGTGTGTGTGTGTGCGCGCGCGTTGTATGAGTGCTGAGTGTGCCGTTGTGTAATCTTTGGAAACACTGCACGTGTGGTTGTGAAGTTGACGCTGTTTAAACTCAGTGACACGGCCGGTTAATATCCCGCAGAGCTTTGAACAATGTAAGTTATTTCCATGAATTTGCAAGGCAAGATGCTGGGTGATCGGGCAATATAGAGTTTAGCCAGTGCATGTGTTTGTGTGTATGTGTGTGAGTGTGTTAGGCAGGCAATAAAGGGGCCTTCTTCTCCCCAATGGAAAGTTTGGACTCTCCTTTACTGACAGGAGGGATCTGGGTTTCCTTTGGCAGATTTGCACTCACATCCACACACACACACAGACACACATACACATGCACGCACACATGTACATGCATTCATACACAAATGCTCGGACACACACGGCCAGACACACACATTCTCTATTTGCCTTTCCGCCCTTCTCTTTCACTCACTCACTCACAAACACACACACACAATCAAATACAGACACAGACATACACATACTGTAGAGGGAAAGAGTCAAACACAGCAGGATATTACACACAAATCAAACACACCATACACACATCAAACACACCATACACACATCAAACACACCATACACACATCCCAGTTTGTTCTCTGGACATCCACATGGAGCTGGCACACGGTTCAAAAGAGGTAACGCGAAGCCTTCCATGTCTGCAATCGCTCCACGTCCGAGGTCTTTCCCTGTCTCACCCTGTCTGCAGTCTCTCTTGCAGTCTCTCCACTCCACTGTCTCACCCTGTCTGCAGTCTCTCCTTGTCTCACCCTGTCTGCAGTCTCTCCCTGTTTCACCCTGTATGCAGTCTCTCCCTGTCTCACCCTGTCTGCAATCTCTCTTGCAGTCTCTCCACTCCACTGTGCAAGACAGCTGGGACAGAATCGCCATGAGCATTGAAGGTGGTCCTTTGGTCTAGTCAGTGAATAGCCACACAGCTAAGTCATAGGCTATAAAACAAACATAAACATTTGAATCCTGCTACGCAATCAGAGACATGATCTGAATACATGCATGTGAGATGTAACATGAATCATATTTATGTTCAAATCTAGCAACGGAACCCTGGCAAAAAAATAAATAAATTGGGCACGCTTAGCACAAATATATTTTCTCAGAAATGTAACCCTCCCCTCCAGACAAACTGCTCACTGAGAGCTGCACAGCGTTGGATGTCCTCTCAGAGAGGAGGGAGGAAGAGGAGGGGTGGGAAAGGGGTGCTGGGAACAAGTCTGGGCACAGATTCAGGAGGTCTGGCATGGTCAGCACACAGCTTTGAGGTGGATGACAGGCCCCTCCTTGGCAAGGCCAGTTGCTGGCCGCCTTGATATATTTAGACCTGGGTGCGGAACTAAACGGGGGTAGTCTCAGCACAGGTACGTGCTGGTTTTCTCGTGCCGATTGAACGTGACAGGGAGGTTGGTGATTTTACTGCCTTTTCGCAGGGGAAAGTGGTATCTAGCTGCTTGGAATGGAAGCATGTTGGTAGCCTACCAACATGCTTCAAGGGCCTCTTCCCGGGTCTATATCCCGGGCGTCTTCCGGGGCCTCTTCTGGGCCTCTTCCTGGTTCTCCTGGGCCTCTTCCTGGGTCTCCTGGGCTTCTTCCTGGGCCTCTTCCTGGGTCTCCTGGGCCTCTTCCTAGGCCTCTTCCTGGGTCTCCTGGGCCTCTTCCTAGGCCTCTTCCTGGGTCTCTTCGTGGGCCTCGTCCTGGGCCTCTTCCTGGGCCTCGTCCTGGGCCTCGTCCTGGGCCTCGTCCTGGGCCTCTTCCTAGGCTTCTTCCTGGGTCTCCTGGGCCTCTTCCTAGGCCTCTTCCTGGGTCTCCTGGGCCTCTTTGTGGGCCTCGTCCTGGGCCTCGTCCTGGGCCTCGTCCTGGGCCTCGTCCTGGGCCTCTTCCTGGGCCTCTTCCTGGGCCTCTTCCTGGGTCTCCTGGGCCTCTTCCTGGGCCTCTTCCTGGGTCTCCTGTGCCTGGGTCTTTTTCCCCCCTCAGTCTCCATTAGCTACTGTTCATGTGAGCTTCACCAGTTACCTGTCTTGTACTTGTATGGAAGCACACACACACAGAGAAAACCACACACACACACACAGAAAACCACACACACACACTTTATTCAAGCCGTTCTTTATTTCCTTAACCACCTAAACTTAAGAGCTGGGGGCCTAAGCAACTGCAGGCCCCTGTCACCTGACCCCCTCACCGGCCAAATGCTGACAGAGATGACAACGATGACTGAAACCTGCATTTGATATGGAGAACGTTTAATCTCAAGAGAATCTCCCAAGAATGAACCTTGAATGTTTGAAAAATAGGGTTTGAGAGTTATCTATGCCCAGGCCTGCAGCAGGCTCTGCCCATGGGGTACTCAAGTAAAGTAAGCTCAAAGCTATCGGGTTACGTTAATCTTTGCATTCCATCACACACACACTTTACAGTAAAGCGAGCAGATTTCTTTTGGCAACTGTGTAAAAATATCCCACCCAGATCGAATCCTGATTACGTTCCATAAAAAAAAAAAACACATTAACGCAGAGGAAGGAAGAAGATGTACCAAGGGATTTGAACCAAACAATGTGAATGAAAGCTCTCCAACACAACCTCCCACTGTGATGATGAGAAGATGGAGTTGTCTCCCCAGCGCCAGAGGACAGGTCTGGATGCATGTAAGCACCCTGACACGTTCTCTACCATCACACACAGACGAGACTCTGACCAATCAGACTGTTCGTATTTGTGTGTCCTAGCTTCCTTTAGATGTGGGAGGGGTTTCGTGGGAAGCTCTGTGTGGTGTCCTCCAATCAGAGACCCACAGTCTTTATTGTCTAACAGGAAATGTATCTATACTACAAACAATCACACTGCTTTGATAAGGCCTTCTCAAAGGTACTGTATACTGTATAACTATTTAGTTTGGCAATTACCTGACAGTGTTAGTATTATAGCTCTGGTTGTACAAAATGTCTCACATCCCACTCATCTCACATATTCAGTCTCTGTGTGTTCATTGAGGGATGGATGGGAGGCCTGTGTTTTCCATTGACCAGGCTGTCCACCACACCACCCTTCCAACCCCTCCTCCCAAGTTCCGGGCAGAGAAAAACAGAGTAGGCGTGCGTGGGTCAGTACAATGGCAGCGCGTGCTTTTCCAAACGGCAGTTTTCTGGCAACATCCGGGGACAACCAGGGGAAGACCTTGCTCGGCCGTGCCAGCTCTGTGGGTGAGCGGCTTGGCAGGGAGGAGCTGACCTGGCAGGTGATGACCTGCAGTACTCTAGGACCATTACGCACAATGAGCCTGATTTGGCCGTTCTGTTTGGGAAGAGGACACGGGGGGGGGGGGGTCCTGTTATCTTGTGGAGTTCCCGATTTGTTTTATTGTGTTGACTGACTGAGACAACGGCTTCAGTGTGCCCCCCCCCCCCCAAATCTTTTTAATTACATAATTTTCAAAGTCGGTTTGGAATTGGACACAGTTGGAAGTTGAGTCACTGCGAAAATGGATCAGGGGGAATACAACGCTGTCTCCAAATAGGTCATATCCCTGTAGAGAAACGCATTAAAACCCTAAAGTTGTCTATACAACAACTGGTGCATATAAAACCCATGCCAGTATTACATCATAGCAACAGTTGCTAAGAACAGTATACCCTTTTAACAAGCTTGTCAAGTTTCCCTTCCCAACCCAGCATTTCAATTATGCCAGGCATGTGTAGCCAATCAATATGAGGGATATACGTATAGCAGTCATCATATAGAACAGGAAGGGGGTGGGGAGCTGAACGTCTGTATGCAGGGCCCCATCCATTGGCTTGGCGATTTCCACAAACCACTATGGAGACTAGTAAATTTGGGAACACTATGTTCCAGCAAACACTGGAGTCCCACGAACGTTTCAAAGTTACATTCCCCAACTGATGAACAGTACTGTACTATGTGTGTGACCTTTTGAGAGTGTTGAACCCGCAGCTTACGGCTTTATCACACATACCATTGTTGTTTGAGTATTAACCTCTTAAAAATACAATAGCACTTGTTCTTTCTGTTGCATTACGTTTTTTAATGGGGTGGGGGGGTGACATTTGTGATCCTTCTTTACCGTAACAGTCTTTCAATGGTCACGCAACAGCGTAATTGCTCAACTTTGATTCAACTAAATTAATCCAGGATATGACTACATTAATTTAGCTTTGATTCCTATTAATACTATTGTACAGGATTGTTTCTAGATGAATTATTAGGACAGCAATAGTGTCGTTTAAGTAATAAACAGAAGTAGAAATACTAGTTTTACTTAAATAAATATTTGATAGAAACTGGAAATGTTTTACTCGGACATTTACCCAACACCTTTTTTAATTGTACTACATAATGTACAAATTGACTAATGTTCTGGGGCAAGGTGTTTTGTGTTTTTGGGAATCAGGCTTTTAATCAGAAGGTTGTCGGTTCGATTCCCAGCCGTGCGATATGATGTTGTGTCCTTGGGCAAGGCACTTCACCCTACTTGCATCGGGGGGAATGTCCCTGTACTTACTGTAAGTCGCTCTGGATAAGAGCTCCTGCTAAATGACTGAAATGTAAATAAACACGTGTGTTGTCTTACTTAGTCATAATGAACTGCACCACAACAGATGCGCCCTACAATATGAGTGGAGCAGTTTTTCCCATAACCCAGCAGGCCCAAGGTACTTCAAGGGCTACAAATTCCCGAATGTGTTTTGTGGATTCTATCACATCTGTGGGTCCTTGCTGCTATAATCCTTCATTTACAGGAACATTGTGTTTCCTTTTAAGACCACGCTTCACTTTAATCAAACTATGATCGTTGGCATAATTTCTGATGGAATACTTTTTGCGTCAGTGTCTTGGACACGGTCAAGGTAACAGTTTTTTTTATAAGTGGTTGGATGTTCTGCTGTGGTGTCTGTGACTTCTTGCTACACACACACACGCATTGACAAGCACTAACACACACTCATACACATGCATGCACACACTCTCTCACCCAACACTCTCTTAAGTCCTCGTAAACCTTCAAGGCCTGTGAACCTATGTACTGACTCGTTAGATGACTGGTTTAAGGGTTCTCTCATAAGTCCTTCCTCTCAATTTCCTGTAGCCAGTTTGAATTAATTATTGCTTGTGTCTACCTCCTATTTCTCAATCGTTCTTTGTCTCCAATGACTGTCTCATTATTCCTTTCCTTGAAAAAAAGAAAACAACAATTGCTGTCCATGTTCTTGTTTCCTGTTTCCTCTATAGTGTGTCAACTCGGTCAGCAAGCTTGCTCTCAAAATTAACTGCAGGCTCTGATGACTCAATGACCGGACTTCTTACTGCCTGTGCGGGTCTGTGTGAGACTGCTTTACAGCCTGTTTAGTCCAAGTGGGGTCCAGATGTGACTGCGGATCTGTGAACAAGGTGAAGGAAAGTTTTGAGGAAGAACGTTCTCTCCAACTCCACTAGAACACTGTGACTATAAGTTTAGGTTTTGGGTCTATTGAGTTTTAGACAACCAGCTGACTGGACGTCAAAATGACCAAATCAAACACACAGCGTCAAGCTGAGGCATTAAGATCAAAGGACAGAACTAGAAAGAGAAACAGAGAGAACACTCAGTTGACAAGTGTTTGTTATTCAATCAGATGGATACTACATTATAGATATGTGACTGTCATTAGAACACAATATAGGTTAGAGTAGGAACACATAGGCCATATTTGAATTAATTATTAAGACAATACATGAACAGATGATAAGACAATGACTGATCTACTGATTGTGATTAATGTAAACATGAGAATCTCTGATTCCTCCCACAGTTTCCAAGAAATACAGATTGCGCCTTTTTCTAACCTCTTTATTTCTTTTTTCAACCATCACAATTCTGTGAAATAGCTCGATCCAAGGAACTGAATATGATGTTGCCCAAGGAAGTGGAAAGAGAGGTAACCTCTCTTTCCAAGGACACCAAATATTTAGTCTTTAATGAACCCAACGGAAAACCCATAAATGTACTGCCAGTGCAAAAAAAAAGAAGTACCAATTAGGGGAATACTGTGTACAGTGGTGCATAGTGGATGATAGATTAAAAGAAATGGCCATATTGAAATTGTGGAAAGTAATTAATGTAAAAATTAATGTGAAAATCTTAACGTTATTAATCAAAATATTGAGGTGGCAAACTTGTTATTGGTTTAACCTCTCATGAATGAAGTTATCTCTCCCTCTGCTCTACATAGTTTTTAATTTATTTTTTTGTTTATTCAAGCTGTACTGGGACTCTTATCTGTAATCGGACACATCTCCAAACGCAATCTCTCCTATCCGTGTAAAAAGATACTAAACGCTTCCTCTCTTACAATCGATCAGGATTTTCCCGCCTTTATCCACAGACGTCACGGGGAGCTGTACAGTTCACGGTCTTAAATTCTGAATTTGGATAGGGGCCGATATGAAAATCTCTCCAGCACGTGCAGTAATACCATGCAGAAAGGATGTCGCTTTACTTGATGGTATCTAGAGGCATTAACAAAGGGGTATCTAGAGGCATTAACAAAGGGGTATCCAGAGGCATTAACAAAGGGGTATCCAGAGGCATTAACAAAGGGGTATCCAGAGGCATTAACAAAGGGGTATCCAGAGGCATTAACAAAGGGGTATCTAGAGGCATTAACAAAGGGGTACAGTCATGTACGCTCATTGGAGAAAACGTCCTCTTTCATAACACTGCTGTGAGGGAGAACACCGCAGACTCCTGCCTCGGTTAACAGGTCCTCTGTGGCTTCCCTATAAATCTAGCAGCAGGAAGATGGTGACATTTGATTGCAGTGGGGAAAAATAAACTGGCATTTGATAGACTTTTCCACAGTTTGGTGAGTGCCAGTATCAGAGAGGGTCTGTTGTACATTCCCACATACCAGAATATGTATAGCTTTTCCTGTGTATGCCTGTGTGTATGGCTTTCAGAAGGTTTTCGCCTGAAAATCCCTCACACAGGAGATCAGGGGGGCAGCTATGAACCTCACTGTACAGCCGTGGCCTAAAGTATTGGGAGCAACGTACATTTTGTGTTTGCAAAGCTTCCTGGGCATTGGCAAAAAATGACTGCTAACATAATTTCAGTAAGTTCTTATCATCAGCACAGGGGAAAGTGTGAACTAGTTTATAGCCAGGGGAAATCACTCTATCATTCTGATTGGATTTTAAGAGCAGATTGACTGTTGTAAAAGAGGGGACTATTTGCATATATTGAAAATGTTCGCCCCCAAAAAGCTTAAAAAAATATGAAATGTGCCTTATTGTATTCCAGTATTCTATAGAAACATGTGAATTATTTTTCCTCAGATACTGAAAAGCAAACTTTGCAAAACACAACATTTGTCATTGCCAAGACTTATCGCCACGACCGTACAGCTGGTCACGTAGGCCTGTGTATTTCTCTTAGATTCACCTTTAAGTCCACTTTATCGTATGCCATGATTTTTGTGCAATGTTGTGACGAGCTAGTGTGACAGGTATGTACATTTAGTCATTTAGCAGACGCTCTTATCCAGAGAGACTTACAATAAGTACAGGAACATTCTCCCCGAGGCAAGTAGGGTGAAGTGCCTTGCCCAAGGACACAACGTCATTTTGCACGGCCGGGAATCGAACCAATAACCTTCTGATTAATAGCCCGACTCCCTCACCGCTCAGCCATCTGACCCCGTCTGATGTAACAGATGTGGCCACGCTCCGTCACCAAGGTTTCCGGACAGATGTTCGCCACTCACTGAGCTCGAACACGCCACCTCTAACTTTCCCACTAACAGTTACGCCAACGAAAAGCTAGCTCTTCGTTGACGAAAAACACGTCAGACACGTCAGAAAGAAATTACCACAAAGAACACTATTCTCAAACACACTTGCAACACAACAAGCCTCGCCAGGATTCATTCACCCCACAAATAATGTCTTCAATTTCAATTATAATGGACCGCGTGGATATAAAAGACTGCTGTGCGTCGAGTACTCCGTGTATTCTAATCCGTCCCTCTGCTCTCCCACGTGTTACACAAGAGTGTCGTTCTCCCTGAATCAGCCAGCCAGGGGTAATAGGCTAATGCTGGTTTTTGTTTCAGTTCTTGAACAGTTTATCAGGCAGCACCACTCTTTGTGTCCCACTGTGCACTTTCTAAAAAGACTGTTGTCACGAGAGCCGAGGGACGCCATACCGTGGCCAGGGGCTGTGGAAACGAGGCTACGGTAATCAGACGGCCTCATTGTTGCCCGTCGGCAAAAGCTACTTCCTGTTTTGCTGGGGCCCGACTGTGTGAATGAACTCGCCCTTCGTGTGATGTACTGTACATTTTGTCTCAGTCTGTTTCGATTCGAATCCTCGCAGTGTGTAATCTGATTATTCAACAGCGGAGAACGCGGCGGAAACGAGCAGAAAAGGCACGCCAACAAGCTGACAAAAGAGTGTGCTTGTGAGACTGTGGCACTGTCGAGTGCAGGTTAATGTGACACGGAGTAGGCACACACTGGGTCTGTCACGGTCTACCCTGTGATACATTTGCACAGGGAAAGCCTGCTGGACCACAGGGGAAGGGGGACGGGGGGGACGAAATAGACAAAGATAAGAAAAAGAACCCCGTTTCAACGTGTGTTTCAGAACAAGAAACGACTGTAATCTTTATGATTTATGGTGTTATGTAACATTTCTCTGTGTTCTTCTGTTGTAGATAAGCCTATCCAAGTCAAGGCTCTTTGTCAAGGCTTTCTTTTTCTCCCAAAGTTCTTCTGAACACAAGGCTAAACAGCTGGGCTTTATGTTTATGTCTGATAGACCCAGCTGCAGGCCATACAAGGACAGAGGTAATAGTGTGACTTTTTGCCCTCTTTGGCAAGATAACTCACTGCTGTTTAATCGGTTGGTGTAAGTCTGTCACTTTTGCTCATCAGATGCTTTTATTAGAACAGATAACACCAGAGAAGTTTTTCTACAAGTCTCATAGCCTAATCTAAAAGTCAAAGATGTCCGAAATGTTGAGAAGTTTCAAACATAAGCAGGCAAATACAGACAGTCAAACTGAACTGTTTTGCTAAATTATCCATCCTAAATGATTTATTTTTCTCAACAAAATATGTTTGCACTACGCAGTACACTTCAAAAATGCCCTATCAAATTTAAGATCAACAAATTAGTTATGAGCTTGCTTATATACTTAAAACAAGTCAGTTTGGCTGCCAGAGGGGTAAGAACATTTAACTTCATAATATTTCTTAAAATAACGTGTTGTTTGCTTAAATTAATTCCTAGAAAAGTCCAACTAGATTTAAAATGGAAAAACAAGACTATCACACTCAGATGTGGAGTTTTAGCAGTGTAAGCACTTCTGCCACTCTGCCCCCATGGTGGTTTACCACTCAATCAGTGGGGCAATTGTTAAGCAAATATACAACCACATAAAAATTAACTATGTGCATAACTCAATATGAAAACAATCGAACCGTGTCATGTTATTCCAATGCAGGGATAAGAATTGTTGTTTTCAACTACAACCTTGAGTTGCAATGATGAAAACCAGTACAGAGAGCACAGCATGATAAAATCATTACACCTTTGACACAATCTAACTACAATATGTCAGAAAATGATTTAAACTCCAGTTCCAAGAAAGTCAGGTTTGGGACTTCTCGGTAAAGTGTGCTTGGCTTGCTAACTTACTTGGAAGACTAAAAGTAATACATTTGGCTGAAATTACAGAGCAAACACACTGGAGCTTTGCTCATTGGCTTGTCACTGCGGGAACTCCAACGTCCCAATTTCTATGTCTGAAATGTTCCTGGAAAAAAGATTTGATTTTGAGATGGCACACAGTGGTTTGTTAACCCTTGTGTTATCTTCGGGTCATTCTGACCCATCAGTCATTGTGACCCACCGTCGTATTGCGACAAATTTACCTCATACAAAAACAAAGTGAAGCATTTTCCTTTAACCGTCGGGCTGTCTCAGACCCCCCACATTGCGAAGGTAAAAAGAAAATTATTTTTATTTGTTTTTGTATTGGGTAAAATTGGGTAAACACAACGATGGTTCGTTATGAACCTTTGGGTCATGTGACCCGAAGGCAGCACAAGGGTTCAGAGATTCTCTGACACATGCCTTCCAAACAAATTGATTTTTTTAAATAACCCATACTGTTGATATATTATTATTCATGATGTATTCTAGAATTAATTCAGTAATATGTCACCATAGCCTCTGGGGTTCAGTTCTGTAAACTCTGATCGCGGTTTAACAGCTGTTTAGTGAACATGCTTGCATTTGAGATCGGTGCCCTGATCAAGCATTAAAACGATTATCATCAACTTTGAAGAGGATGTCATTGAGAGTTTAGCGCTCGAGGTAATGTGTGCACTTTTCAAAGTTGGAGTCAGATATTATAAACAAGTTGATTCCTGCCGTAATATCAAACAGTCCTCCAGTCGGGAATGAACAAACCCACTTGTCTCATGCCTCAACACCCCACCTTTTCAAAAATATAAATTATCTCCGCCATTCATTTTATCGCTAGGTCTAAGAGTAATGATTACATGACATGAAAAATACTCATAATTAGAACATCTCTAATTCACTTTACTTTCCAGAGTTGATAAAATAAACAAAGATACATGTCCTTCTCAAAACAGTCTGTTACCCTGGTCTCTCACACTGAACCTTTCAACCAGGTGGATGATCCATCTTTATTTTCTCATTTCAAACTTCCACACTAAGCCCCTCCTCTGTATCTACCTAAATGAAAACATTCAAACATGTTCATCACAGTCCCAAAACCCTTGGTATCACCCTTTCCTCCTCCTCTACTTCAAATCATTTCAACTTGTGAGATCTAACTCGACCACGGCGGCACTTCAAAGGCTGAGAACATGTTATCCCCAAAAGAACACAATTATTTACATTTTGTCATTTAGCAGACGCTCTTATCCTTGCCCAAGGACACAATGTCATTTTTTGCACGGCCGAGAATCGAACCAACAACCTTCTGATTATTAGCCCGACTCCCTCACCGCTCAGCCATCTGACCCCAACATTTTTTATTATAAATTATATCACATGGCAGCCTACGTACAGCCTACGTACAGCCAATATCTGAATTTCTACATGGACTTAAAATTCAGGAGAGGGAAGGCTGTGTGGACCACCTGGTTGTGATCTTGGCTTACCCCCTTGGACAGGCTCTCCTGTATAATTATCCCCGTTTCCGTGCATAAAACGGGGATCTGGACCCGCATAATGAAGTCTCCCTTACAGGAATTTTAATAAAGGATCCAGATGCCGGGCCATGTTAATCGGAGTATAAAATATAATTGTTACTAATAACAGTCGTGGCTCAAAACAAGACCTAGCTTATCTTCTCGTGCTCTCACGTGTTGTGATTATCACACTTCATCTTCAGATGTTGCGACATCGTAAATAACTTTATTACAGTCCTTTTCAAGAGTGTATTTTGGTGGACATCTAACACGTATTCATGTGTATGTAGCTGTTATGAGATTGTAATACTATATTTGTTGTTTTGTGGTATAGAGTTTTTTTGGTGTTATTTTCAGATATAGAGAGCTCGGAGGTCCAGATTTAATGTAGAAAAGTCGTTCATCATGCAATTGTTTTGGCTCAAGCCAACAAGCCACAGTATGTTACTGCGTATATTAAATCACAGAGAATTTAGATTGTACTGTATATAATGGCCAAGGCCACATTCATCAGCAAAAACAGAACCTATGTAGCGTGCGTTTGTCCAACATGTAGAAAGGCTTAAATACCTAGACTTTTTACAACAGGTCAATGTTAATTTAACTATTCCTTGGTGGACAAAATGTTTTCCCCATTTATAGCAAATACAAATCTGATGGTACAGATATAATGTTCCATTTTTTCATACAGAATAAATACTTTGTAAACTATAAAATCAAGTTTCCTTTCTGCAGGCTCTTTAGAGATTCCATAACATATCAGAGTTAAAGTAATTCCCTCTGGCATGGCTAATCAGTCTTCAATCTAAGGAGAATCCTATTTTGTCATTCGTTCCAAGTTTTAAAATGCATTTGGCAAGTTTTTGCAGCTCAGTATTGTTGACATTGCTTGAAGATCAAACTAAGATTATCCTGCCTCCGTTTGTCTCTTGTATTGTGTTTTTTATTTAGGTTTTGGCGGATTACATTTTTTTCATGGGGAATTCTATGGTAGGGGTACTGATGCAGGGTAGCCAGGGTAAACAAACATCTGGTCTTAGTTAACAATGAGTCTGTGTGTGTGTGTGCATGTGTGAGGTGAATAGGTCAGCTGTAGGGTTAATAAATGAACATTGAGATCTGTTTAAAAATATCAGGGGACATTTCGTAAAAGATCTCAATGTTAATATGACCATGTGCATGTGTGGATTGAAGGACCTTGAGGGTTCACATAGCTGCAAATTGCAAGTGGGTTACTGTGTGTGTGTGTGTGTGTGTGATCCTGCATGTGTTTGTACTGGCGTCCAAGTGTTCCTCTGTCTGTATAAATGTGTGAAAGGGAATCTAAGCTATGTGTATGTGTGTGTGCTAGCGTATTGGCATAAGCCTATTTGCAGAGTTTACTGAGGACATGAGCTCTGATTTACTCTTGTGAGGGAGTGTTAAAATGCCTGAGGTGTGAACTGCTCACGCAACGGATAGTGATTCCTGTTTCACCCTGCCCTGTCTCACTCGCTCTGCCCTAACTTACGCCACCATGCAGGGAGAGAAAGAGAGAGAGAGGGAGCGAGAGAGAGAGAGAGGATGAGAAAGAGAGAGAGAGAGAAAGAGACAAAACAAAATAAAATAACAGTCCGAGAACAGGTTTAATCTCAGGATACACAAACATTTGTCCTGACATGATCCTCCTTCACCAGTTTGGTAGGGTGAATTCGCGTAATCTGGGACATTGGGTAATATGGAACACCTAAACTCGTGTGTTTTCTTTCCGGCTATGACAATGTCTAGTCCACAGAACTTTTACTCTAGGTTTAGCATGGATGTTATGTTACTGAAATCACAAAACATGATAGGTGTGGTGTCACAGACATGTCAGGGCACTTCAGGAAACTCCCATGAGAAAATGCATGCAAAATATGTCTCAGATTACCCAAATTCACTTGTGTGTGTTGTGTTGGCATTGTCCCTGTTTACCAGTAAGCCAAGTCAAATACGAAACAATAGAAGCTGTCCAAGCATGCATGCAAACCAGTGAGCTTTGACTGAAATAAAATAGATCAGTCTAATCTGTTCTTTTTGCCTTCCTGGGAGCAGGTTTTGACGAAGCCGTCAACAGGACGAGGTCCTTGATACCCTGAGCCCTTAATCTCCTCGTTACGGGGAAGCATTGCGAACTCATAACAAGGGAGGGGAGATGTCCTTCCAACTCTGAACCACAACTCGTTGCTCGCAATTCGACTGCGTTCCCATGGGCATGGGTGCGCTGTGTGTCAACAGCGTAAACTGGGGATGTCGTCATCGGTTTGGGACTCCATAAACTTCTGTCCGTCAAACGATGTTCTAAGAAAAGCTTTTAAGTCATGCATTGAAACAGAATCTGAGACCAGTAACTACCCTGGGGCAAAAACCTATCACTGAGAGTTGGTTAAGATGATTGTTACATGTTTGTTTCAAGGAAATATGAAGGTTTCCTGGAAAACTCCCTTCAGCCAAAGTTGATCTGTTGATAGATGGGACACACCTAGCTTGTGGAGTGTGTTTCAAGAAGCACCAAACCTATCGAAGGAATATCTTATATTGGATATTGGATTTCCAATACAAAATTCTATACGTAAAGTAAACTACAGCAAACAATAAAGTGTAATAATTTTTAATGGTCGTTTATAAAAAAAACATGTGCAAAATGTTCTGCATGAAAGAGCCTTACATGCATGGTTTATTCGAGGAACATTGTGCAGATTGTCTAATCCCATGATTGAAAGCAGTCCCAAGCGCCCCTTATTGTAGCCAGTTGGTAAATCTCACTTATGACCAGAGACACTTCTCTGGAACATCATAGGTACCTGTCATCACTTCAGAAATATGAATAGTATGTTGTAGAAATAATGAAACTACAATGTTATGATACTTTATGGTGGCATCGGGTCTCCGTCCATCCACCCTACAACTACCTCCTGCCACCCCTTTGCCACCCAAGATGTAAATGTCTAGATCCCCCCTGCCTGTCGTGGGGCATGTGATTAGGGTATGTGATGTCAGAAAAGAGTGTATAATATCATGAGGGTGTAAGAGTGTGTAGTTGTGTGACTGTGTAATTGTGTGAGGCTATATACCAGCTGGTGCGATACAACATGACTAAATTGTTGAGCTAATATGAATTATAACCCCTGTTGGATTATAACACCTTCAATATCCTCTTATGAGATTTGGCCTTCGCATTGGGGGTACAGAATATTTTAGGTGACTGAATATGAAATAATATTATAAATAGTACGTTTAAATAGAATATTTGTTTTTTTTTAAACTGTTCTTCCAATACATTTCCAATGCAGGATAATATACTTTTTGTATACACTTTTACTTGTTCGATCAACCTGTCCAATTGGGTCCAAATGGTCCTGAACTCCAGTGCGAGACTACAGTGTTGGCTTTACACTGGTTACTAGGGGTGGGAATCTTTTGGTACCTCATGATTCGATTTGAATTGATTCATGGGGTCACGATTAGATTAAAAGTCGATTCCCGATTTTGGGGGATTTTTTATAATAAAATAAAAGAAATCACATAAAAATATTTTTTACATTTGTGAATCGATTTGAATTTCTAGAAGACTGAATCGCGATTCAAATATGAATAAATTTTTTCACCCACCCCTACTGGTTACCAGTACAATTTAGAATTGTATTGTTTTAAAGATTTGACTGATCACTTTCAAGGAATGGCAAGGCGTGGCCCCTGAATAGATCTCAGTGACCTTTGACCCATGCCAGAGAGCAGCCTGGGGTTCCTCTCAGCCGCTTGTCTGGTCTGAAGACCAAGGGTGCTGGGTGTTTATCAGTTAGGCCCTGCTTGAGGACGAGAGACCAGACAGATGTTATAGTTTGATGTTTTTCCTGTTATTTTCCTGTTGCCTGTACTGTGACTTAATGTGAGCAAATTATCAGCTGCCGTTAATCCAAAAGTCCAGAGTCCTGAATAAGATTGGTTGTCTAGAAATACACAGAACATTGTGTCTAGCCTCCTCAAACCACTTACGTAAACACAGGACAGTGTAAACTTAGCCTGTCCCATTTACAAGCAACTGGGACACCCACTGCATGACAGTCACGGTGGCATTTCAGTCTGATTCATGCAGGGACGAAAGCCAAAGAAAACAACAAAAATAATCAAGTTAAGCATCGTTTACACACCATTTTCCCCTGGCTTATGTAGACAGTATTGTTTTCACTTCAAAGTTGAAGGCAGGTTGCCACGCCTCCTCCTAGCCTTGAATCACCCTCACAAGAACACCTTGTTTAAAAAAAACCCACACACATTCTTTACAATGTAAACAACACTTTAAATCTTACCTCATGTAACAGAACCTCTATTCATGTTTTGCTGTAGACCTGTGTGCAGTCCCTAACTGGTATTTAACAGTGGGTTAGTATTTGTTGATTGTTTTCTTATGACATTCATAGGACAGGGATGGTTCACTTATTTGAGGATGAAAACACAGTTTCTGCCAAATCAATCAACAACTGAGCAGTTTCTCAATCAGCACAGCATATTGGCAAAACATCACAATTCAACTTAACCAATATTGACCAAGACATGACTTAAGACAGGTGTTTCTTTTTTTAAGGAATTTAACAACTTTATTTTCGGTGGGTGTAGAATTACATTCAGAGAGTCCACAGCCCCCTCCACAGTGGTAATCTTTCCCCTCCAAAGTCTGTACATGGACAAAGGCTCAATTTGTTCAGCTATGTTCCTGCTCATCCACAACACAGCACTGTGGAGCCATGGAAGGAACAGAGAAGAAAAAAGGCCATCCCAGAACAACGTGTTCTTAGAATCTGTGTCAGAAATACTCTAAGTAAATAATGGAATCCGGCCAATAATATTCACCCGTACTACCAGCACCCGTAGCAGACAAAAACTAAACACGCACACGCGAACGCATACACCTTTAAACACACACAGATAAATTCTAAACCACTGCTAGACCCACAACATACACACACACAAAGAAACAGTTGTGGAAACGTTATCTGTCACAAACACAGCAGTTAATTGAATTTCTGCGTTGTAACCCCGCACATATGAATACGGGTACACAATCCTGTAAAAAGAAAAAAATACTTCCTTTGTGTTATGTTCCTCTCCATTCTCTGTCTCTCTCTCTCTCTCTCTCTCTCTCGCGCATACATACATCCACACACACACTGAGAACACACACTCTGAGACATAATTTTGGCACCCTTTGCCAAGGAACAGAATCTGAACTGAACGTTCTCCAGCGACTCAGATTTGGCTCATGCAGCGGAATCCTGTCCCTCACCTCGTCACACGTCTCCTCTCACCAAAGCACCCGAGCCCTGCCGTAGACTGTTCTGGAAGAGGCCCTGTGATCCTCTCAACGTGTACCGTTAGGGAGTCAGGTGGCTGAGCGGTGAGGGAATCGGGCTAGTAATCCGAAGGTTGCCGGTTCGATTCCCGGTCATGCAAACTGACGTTGTGTCCTTGGGCAAGACACTTCACCCTACTTGCCTCGGGGGAATGTCCCTGTACTTACTGTATGTCGCTCTGGATAAGAGCGTCTGCTAAATGTAAATGTGAATGTAACTCAACTCCCAACGTGTGAAACGTTACAGAATGCAAGTATTAGCTTAAGTGTCAACTTTTGTATCTTGGATGAAAAAAAAACAAGAAAAGGTGTGAGTGTTTGTGTGTGTGTGTGTGTGTGTGTGCGGGGGGGGGAGGAGGGGGGGTCATAGTGGGAAAATAAAAGAAAGATCTAAAAAAGTAATTAGTCAAATGAGTTAAAGAGACATCTCGTGAATAGCAGTGCTGGGAATATACTGTGTTCATTTGAAGGCTTTTCATCTTCAGGTGGTTGATGAAAGAGAGGACATTATGTTCCTGCCACTCTGCTGAAGGCAGCTTGTAAGATGAATTCAACAACCCCCCTCCCTCTCATCTGATGCTTCCGCCCCCACCCCCATGGTACCCACCCGATTTACAGCGTTGCCACAAAACACAAACACTAGTTATGGTTGTATTTTGAGTCAGATGTGTTTCCAACAAAATGATCTGTGGGTCGTAAGGGGGCCGTTTTCCATGAGCTTGTGTCAAGTTTGCTCAAGAACATCAAGCAATAAAAGAACAGTCGATTACATTTATCTGTGGATAAGCACTCGTACTTTGTTCAAATACCTCTGCTGCTTAGCTGCTTAGTTCATTTGGATTTAAATTTGCTCCTCGTCAAATATGTTTTGTTTGGAATAGCTGACTGATGTTTTAATCCCTTTACCAAAACAAAAACAAGTGGCAAGTGTCAACATCCACTTGAATTCAACCAATCTTCTATGGTTGGAAAGGGAAAAGCTTTTATACAACAAGTTCAACAAGAGTACGTGAAACAACAATTGGCAGTGTGACAATCATATGCGCAAGGTTTGTATTTCATACCAGGCCTTATCAGAAGAAATACACAGGGAGTCAGGTGGCTGAGCGGTGAGGGAATCGGGCTAGTAATCCGAAGGTTTCCAGTTCGATTCCCGGTCAAGCCAACTGACGTTGTGTCCTTGGGCAAGGCACTTCACCCTACTTGCCTCGGGGGAATGTCCCTGTACTTACTGTAAGTCGCTCTGGATAAGAGCGTCTGCTAAATAACTAAATGTAAATGTAAATGTAGAAGACCACAGGCTCGGTTCAAAGAACTGTCAGAGGTACTCTGAAGGAAAACAGGGAGTTCCTTAAGGCTTCGGAGCTCGCTGTAGCGATCCTTTATTTGAGGTAAGACTGTAACTAAAGGGGTTCTTCACCGAACAACTCTGTGCCTCTTCATGTTAACTTTCTTTTAGAATTAACATAGGCACATCATTTCATTTAAAATAACTTGACTGGCCTCTCAATTTCAAATGTCAATCATGATTAAAACAATGATTGAGTTTCATTACAAGGTCAACAAACATGATTTCGTCTGAAGGATGCCACAGCTCTTGACCGCAGAGTTTTCTATATTGGATCTGTTCCCTTGACAGGGATGTGAAACATGGGATACAATTGTGCTTGAAGAAGGAAATCTGGGTTGAATGTTTTATGGGACAAAAAGGGATGAGTGATTTGCAAAGCTTTTTACAAGGTGCTCTGTTCCCGGATATATCCCATGTCCCTCTGGGTCATTGACATAATGTGGCCTCAAACATCTGGAAGATTTGTGGTGAGAGGCTGAAAAGGAAGTAAAACCTGCAGTCGGGATAGTCTTATAGGAGGACATTGGTGAAGGATCTGATTTGGAGTCACTGAGACACCACAGTTACAGTGGTAGAATGTGTGCAGAATGTGTACATGGAAACAAGGTAAAATGTCAGCCTTGGAGGTCTCCCCCTATCTTGTTAGGCTATCAGCCATCACTGGCTGTTTCGTCCTTCAGGGACTTCAGGCCTAAGGTTGTTCACAACACACGAAGGAACTTCAATTATACTGTCACAACCATGTCGATTTTACAACATTCGATTTCCACATTTAATAGGAAATAACATGGTTCTTTGCACTTAACCTTGGAGAACATCAGATTGAAGATTTTGAATGAAATTATAACCTTGTTGAAAGGAGATTTTTGTCCCCAAGTCTATCTCATTCCTCCACCTAAGCACATCATAGTCCATTTTAACAGTATATTTGGTACAGTGTGTAAAGAACAATTCTTCCATTGCTTTCAATAAATCTTTCTTTGAAATGTATATTTTTCAAAGTCAGATGATTTTGTTCACAAACAAGCAAAGGAATATTGATGTTATGAGAAGATTCACGTCCCTTCCGCTTCCTGTGTACCTAGGGCATCTTAGTAAGAACAATGACATTACAGACACAGAGCCCTGTGCAGACCGGATTGCAAATTGATTAATACCCGCAATGAACCTTGAACTGCAAAAGAATGATGAACAAAAAGAGAACATTGTTACTGTAAACAAACAAAGCAATGTCTGTGTGTCATAAGCTGTGTTTTTGGCCGAGGGAGTGATTAAATAATTCAATTGTAATCAGTGTTTAAATGGGGAGCAGTAGGACAATAGAACTCAGACATAGGCAAAGCTTTGAAGGCTTTGAGTACCGATGCAGACATTAAACAATGCCTGACACCAATATTTAGTTCGAGAATAAAGGTGTGTTAAGATTGTCCAATGCATTTGTAGTCAACACGACTTATTACGACTTACGTCTTGGCATTAAAGTTCACCTCCAACTCAGCTTCATCAGAAAATGAAAGATATCCGTGGGGTGTAATTCAAATGTGGTTATTCTTTAGCCAAAGTGAGAGGGGGTTGCATTATTCAATAAAGTGGTCTCATGAAAGTACTGTTGATATTTAATCTTTTTGTTATCCATGCTTGACACAAATGTGCTTAATTGAGAGGAAAAGGCCATTGTTTACCAACCAGGGTAGCTGTGTGCAATGGATGTTTTGACTGCCTCAAAATTGGGTTCAATTGGGTTCGGCTGTGCCGAATGACGTTGTGTTCTTGGGCAAGGCACTTCACCCTACTTGCCTCGGGGAGAATGTCCCTGTACTTACTGTAAGTCGCTCTGGATAAGAGCGTCTGCTAAATGACTAAATGTAAATATTGGACAGCTTTCAGAAAACTTGGTCAGAATGGGTTCTTGGAGATATGATACGCTTTTTTGTAGGTCATGTGTCGTTGCAGTGGACCTATACATTTCTGGTACCATGGCTGACCTACATTTCTTTTTCTATTTTTCTTTTCGGGGAAAGAGAGGGGAGTTTTTTTTTCTGATGCAGAGTTAAAGAAACATACAGGCATAAACCAGAGTTTTCTAAAGTTTATGCTTAGGCAAAGCCCAAAGAACCACCATACTGTATTGAGTGCACCAGGATGCCTCCATCAACATCAAATCTAGTATCACGTCTATGTGACATGCTGTCTTTCCTGGTATACCAATTAATTTAGAATACATTTGAATGGCTGACGTTTTAAACATTTAGTCTTTCGTGAGTTTACATGAGAGATTGGTTATCGTGATTTAAATGATTAGGCAAAAATCATTATTATAAAAAATACATTAGTCTATATATGGCTGAAATTCACAGGACCTTCTTCTAGTTAGTCAAGCTTCCAGTGTTTGGTTTATTTAAGGTTTTTGTTTCAAACAGGCTACCTGTTTGAAACAAAAGGCTACCTACCGGCTTACTGTAACTCGCTCTGGATAAGAGCGTCTGCTAAATGACTAAATGTACCTGACGGGTTGGTCAATCAATTTACCATTCATAGGCTGGTATGGAAATAGTCCAATGTACAATCTGTAAAGGCTTGAGTAGAATTAAAAGGATAGGTTGGATGGCTAAATTCAAGCAAGTATGTCTTCCAAGAAAATGGTGCCTTGTTTTCCTAATTTTAGGCACGCCCTTTTCACCCACATTATTACAACTATTGTTGCATTATTGCTATAAAATATTATTATTCGAAAATACATTTTAAAGATCGTTATGGCTCTTATTATTTTCTTATTTGCGGTAAATTTCCCCAACCCACGTTTCCATTGTCATTGGACTTTCACAAACATTGTAAATGTCTCCCATTTCATTTCAGGACATTTGTCACGACTTCTCGTTCTGAAAATAACTAGGACTCCTTTTACAGAAAGCTTGGTCAAGTTGTTCTGACACGCTTAACACACACTACAAGCTCAGCCATAGCTAACCTATTTTTCTCCAACTCCTTAAATGAGCAACAGGTGGCGAAGATGACGCAGAACCTTTGTCACCGAAGCACAAAAAAACGTTACACTCAATAATGTTACAGATGCCATGAAAGAGCCCGGAACATGAACTTCCTGACCCCTACAGATGACAATTAATGTTAAAACTCACTTCTGCCCCATAGACTAACACAGACCAGACTCCTCACATGAGCGTGAAAATTGTGTTAACCCATTCGTGTACTCCAGGACTGTAGCAACAATATACTGTAGAGATTACAAGCAGCCATTCAGTACATTTAGTCATTTAGCAGACGCTCTTATCCAGAGGATAAGTAGGATGCCCTCCAGTAGGATGCCCCTTGCATGCCCCTTACCAACGCAACATACATAAACATGTCCTCGAGTCATTGAGGAAATCCCTCACGTTAACAGGATTACAGGAGATTTTAAAATCACACTGGAAGCAGAAGAATTTAGAAGACTTATTTACACAGTTTATTTTGAAGGAATGGTGTGACGTTTTTTCCCACGAGGAAAAGATGATTGGCTATTCATCTGATTCCACAACAATGTTTTGCGAAATCCAGAACTGGAAATTAGTCGTTTTTACTGGGGAGAAGTTCACTGGAGAAGGCCTTGAATTCAGAGACTTCCAAACCAGTTTAGCAGCTGTCCTAGAACCAAGAAGGAGCCAGTTCGCATGACTGGGAATGTCGAACGAGTGAACACTTTAAATCGTAGAGTAGAATAAACTGGTTTGAATAAGCCTAAATACAAAACTTCCTACCTAGTAACCAGTATAGCCATAGATATATATAAAGACTAGATGTCTTACGGCGGAGTCTGGAACGTCTGCACATGGCGGCCATCTTGCTACAGTCAACTCGCTCACCCATAACATTGTGTTGATGCTACATGTACTTTTTAAATTACCATAACTTGCTCAATTTTCAACCGATTTTGAAACGGTTTGGTTTGTTATCAACGTCAGATATGTCGTTATGTGACTGCATACTTAAAAATAATTACATTTTTTTTTTATAGAATAGAAGTATGCAGTGGCATAGCATCAACACAATGTTATGAGTGAACAAGTTGACTGTAGCAAGATGGCCGCCATGTGCGGACGTTCGACTCCGTTGTCCGGCAACGCGGACGAGACATCTACCCTTTATATATCTATGAGTATAGCAACCATGACAGTTTCCTGCAAGAACGCGTAGATATCTCAGGAATTTAAGGTCGGCATAGCGACGTACGCGTCTTTGCATCGGAACGGTATTGTGACGTCAGGTAGGAAACTATTTGGCCCTAGGACACTATTGGGCCTGACAGCTCCAGGGAAGGCTGGCCCATTGAGGGAGAAGAGCTTGCTCCTCCCTTATTTTAGAGAGGCAAGAGGAAGATCGAAATGTAAAAAGAGAAGAATTGGTTGAAGTAAACCATAGCAAATGTCAATAGGCCTATCATTTATATATTAAAAAAGAATCAAATTTTTGAAAGAAAAATTATGAAAACATTTTTGAAATTCTAATTAGAATGCTTCAACAGTGACCCCTGCAGGGAAGGCAAGAGGGTAAAGGGTTTGTTGGGTGGGGGTGGGGTGGGGTAAAGAGAAGTGATGGTGGTGGTGATGGTGGTGGTGATGATGATGGTGGTGGTGGTGATGATGATGATGATGATGATGATGATGATGATGATGATGGTGGTGGTGGTGGTGGTGGTGATGGTGGTGATAATGATGGTGGTGATGAGGATGATGGTGGTGATGGTGGTGGTGGTGATGATGGTGGTGGTGATGAGGATGATGGTGGTGATGATGGTGGTGGTGGTGGTGATGATGATGATGATGATGGTGATGGTGATGGTGGTGATGGTGATGATAGTGGCGGTGATGGTGGTGGCGATGATGGTGGTGATGATGATGGTGGGGATGGTGGTGGTGGTGGTGGTGATGGTGGTGATAATGATGGTGGTGATGAGGATGATGGTGGTGGTGATGGTGGTGGTGATGATGATGGTGGTGATGATGGTGGTGGTGGTGATGATGGTGATGGTGGAGATGATGATGGTGGTGATGATGGTGATGGTGGTGATGATGATGGTGGTGATGATGGTGATGGTGGGGGGGGGGGTAGAGGAGCGGGTGGGAGAGTATAGTAGAGAGGTAGAGTGATAATTTCCAAATTGCATCTTCTCTACTGCTGTATTGGAGGCCTACGTGAGTCTGACAAATTGGTGAAAGCGATTCATATTTCATCTATGTGATTCAGCACACGTGCAAATTGTAAATTTCTTTTAAATCACAAAAGAAAGCCTTTTCCCGATCCATAGAGGCAGAAGATATTATCCAAATGTAAATTTTTCAGATGTCCTTGTTCCCTTTTTCCTTGAACACTAGCTAGCTACTAGCGTTAGCCAACGCAGCAGTTAGCTTGTTACGGCAGCCCTAAAGGATTGATACGGACGCAGAGAGGAGGATGGGAAGACGATCTTGTGGATTATTTACTGTCACAGCCATTTCACACAATTACGCAGGGGGGTGCTAGTGATGTTTCTGATTGGCTGGTAGAGGCCATTTAACTGTGTATAGCTCGAGACAGCTCTCAACTCGACAGAAAACTTTCCTTTGTATGCCTGCGCTTGTCCATTCATGGTAGGCCTATATAGTGGGACAAGTTATCCCATACTACTCAGCGTGAGAAATACAAGGTGTTGCGTGAGAGCATGAGAAATGGTTGAAATGCGTGAGTCTCACGGCAAATGCGTGTAAAATTCACAATTAAACATGACGCCATGGGTTGGTTTTCCAATGTCCTCCCCAATTTTCTAAGTCACCAGCCACCACTTGTCGACTACCACTACAAACCATTCACAGGTCAAATACAACTGTTGGAAACAGTTGCATCCTCATCAAGCTTCCTGTAGCTTGAATGATAAATGTGTGAATTATTAAAACAAAACTATTGCTTCCAGTTCTTGCATCTCTGTACAAAGACGCAACTTAGTTGCCGATCTTCTACCTTCTCAACCCTTGTCCTCAGGAATCCCCTGTTCTGCACGTTCTAGATGTTTCCCTGCTCCAACACACCTGATTCCAAAAAATGGGTCGTTATCTAGTTATGCAGAAGCCTAGTTACGACCATTCATTTGAATCAGGTGTGTTGGAGCAGAGAAACATCTGGGCTTTTGACTCTGGACTTAGACAATAGGTGGCAGGGTTGAGTCAAACAATTGTTAGTCACCTTAAGTGGGCTTATCTGCATCAGTGTTGACTCCAAACCAAACACATGTAAAACGTGTATGTGTGTGTGTGTACCCTAAATCACATTTTATATAAACAATCTCAGGGATAGTCTTTTTCTCAATATATCTTTTGTTTTTTACTCACGCGCATGCACGCTGAATCATAACGTTGCTTCTGAAAATCTATGAGCTGGTCCTACATATGTTATCCTTCTACGAAAAACTGAAGCCTACTGTACCTTTAAAATCGGAACTGTTTATGTATTGATCTGCCTTTCGTTTTTCTCTTGTTTTATGTTGCCTAATTATTATGACACACACAGACTCATAGTGCACACACACACTTTCATTATGTTAAACACATTTTGGACCAGCAGAAAAATGGAAGTTTAAAATCTCTGATTCTCACTGACTGATTTGTTGCACTCACAACATGGCCCATTCTCTTATGGAAAATGTATGGACTGTGGAATTATGTACTGTAAAAAAACAATCCTTTTTGTGTTTACCCAACTATCTTTCAATCTAGTGTAGACATGGCCTTAACCTAGTTACACTTTAACTTCAACAAAAGCCTGGTAAGTGTGTCATGATGTCCGGCTGTGAGACACAGACCCCTGCTGTTCTGTCTTTTGTGTGCGAGAGCAGATAGAAAAAGAGAGGGAAAGAGGGAGAGAGAGGCATAAAAAACCCAGAAGAAGTGAGAGAGGGAAAGAGGCACAATTTCTAGCATGAAATAAGCATTACCCTAAATCTTGTTTTAACTGCAGCCTCAAGCACTGCGTGTGACTCTGCACAGCGTGATGTCAGTGAGGGCCCCATGAACACCACACAGAATGCAACCTAAATATGGAGATTCAGCCACCATTGTCATTTACATTACATTTAGTCATTTAGCAGACGCTCTTATCCAGAGCGACTTACAGTAAGTACAGGGACATTCCCCCCGAGGCAAGTAGGGTGAAGTGCCTTGCCCAAGGACACAACGTCAGTTGGCATGACCGGGAATCAAACTGGCAACCTTCGGATTACTAGCCCGACTCCCTCACCGCTCAGCCAACTGACTCCCATTGTCCTTATGGAGGTCAGAATCTGCAGATCAAAGTAAGCCACTGGCTGAGTTGAAAGAGGTTCAGACCACCGATGTTTGGTAGTGTGTTTGACCACAATTACCTCAGTGACCCCTGTTTGAATGTTTTTTTTCTGAACATTTTTCATTAGGCTAATTGTATTTCTGCTATTTCTCATGTTTGCTTGACAGGCCAACAGAGTACCTGCATATCATACATTGTGTTCTATGGACCCCATCAACCAATCAATACTCTCAAATCCCTCCCTTTATAAAGCAAGCTTGTTTTGAAAACAACCAAACGACCACTAATCATCAGTGCAATTGTACAGGCACTTATCTTCCTTCTTTACCTGCTGGTTTAACCCGTCACATGAATCTTTTGCGCTAACGCAGGACAGAACGTCATTAGCGATAAAGGCGTGTGAGATCCTGGCTTACACGGTGCGCTGACTCTGTGTACATGTTGGGAGACAGTCGAAGAAAATGTCGATTTTGCGGTGGGTTGCCAGGACGTCATACGATGTATGAGAACTTTTGTCACGGTGGCGGAACCCATGAAGAGAGGTTTTGGTATCATTACATTTACATGTAGTCATTTAGCAGACGCTCTTATCCAGAGCGACTTACAGTAGGTACAGGGACATTCCTCCCGAGGCAAGTAGGGTGAAGTGCCTTGCCCAAGGACACAACGTCAGTTGGCATGACCGGGAATTGAACTGGCAACCTTTGGATTACTAGCCCGATTTCCTCACCGATCAGCCACCTGACTCCCCTGGTATCCTTGACGACTGAGTCAATTTCAGACAACCAATCATAGAGAGACTTACATTGCAGCACTGGTCAGAACTTTGCGATTGACTACCGGAGGAGGGGATCCCTCACTGAACTTCTCCTTTCTTTGATAGTTTTCCTGGGAGTCTTTCTTTGTCTTCCTTGAGGGTCTTGGGTTGATTTAGGTGCAGTTCAATGGGCATAATGTGAAGCCCTCTGTGACATTGCTTGTAAAAAGGGCTATACAAATAAAATGGGATATAATAAGCTAAGCCTGTTGAGATGACTTGGTCAGACAGTTTTCTCTCAGGGTCACGCTGTTTAAAGGCATACACTGAAGGATCCACAGTCTCACTCTCATTCATTCCAGTGCTGAAACGATGACTGTGATATTGATCACATTCATAGGATTTCAACTGCCCATCATAAAATAATGCAAATCAAAATAGTAGGTGGCCAGTTCCAAAAGTCAATTAAATCCCTTTCGCACCTTTTATTTATGAAGAAATTCCTGTCTTGTATTCTAGCTAGTTGATTATGTATTAGTTATACATTGCATACTGTACAGTATTTTGGGCCCCATCAAGGAATATTATGGGAGAGAAACACTAATTGAATATCTCTAAACATGATTAATAATATTCATGAAGAAACTTGCGTTCCCCACTTGTAGGGCTCCCATCATCTCTCTCTAGGGACCATTCTGGGTACTGCATGTTCAACCAGTCAGCTGAACGAGAACGGTGCCTAGTGATGTTCCTGGATATAATCACAAAAACATCTTCAATGGCCTCAGTGTCCAGTTCTTAGAAAGAATGGTTATGTGAATTCCTGGAGCTATTAAAGTGGTCAGGGAATGTTGTGCATTTCCCCCTGTGCCAGCCACAACTTAATCAGTGTCATTGGCTTGGCTGGACCAGATTCTCCTTTCAGTATTTGTGAGAGTGAAAATCCACGGCTGTCAGAGATGGCCTTTGTTGTGCAGTGCTCCGCTCGGCGCGTTGGCAATGAAAACAGACCCGTTCCTCTGGGCAGTGCCATGCCGTGTAAACTCCAGCGCGGGATGGGTAAGGACAACAGCGATCCTGTAGGGATACACATGCAGCTGAACTCGATCTGTTCAGGCTGTGTGTTAGCCTTTAAGCTGAACGGACATCCCCCTCTGCCAGGTGAGGACCAGAGAGGACAGGTGCCAAGTGAGGACCAGAGAAGATCACGTCAGATCAGCAGCGAGGGAGAGGGCAGGTCGGACATGTGAGAACTAGCCCACGTTGTTCCTCCTGTTCCCGTCTGCAACGTACAGTTGTCGCTCTTCAGCGGTGTGACATGATTACGAGAAAGGGGGTTAGTGCATTAATGTGACCTTTCACCCCCTTCCCCTCTTTAAATCTCCAATCGACCTCCCCCTCTCCTCAGTAAGTCATAATAAGGTTGCATCATATCCCCTGAAATCCCTAGCTTCTCTTTGACTTCCATCCACCTCCATGTTCCGATGGATATGAGAGGCTGTGGAAAGTTTACATCATACTTAATAAGTCAGAGGTCAAGCTTGAGTCGCTAATACCAGCATCGCCACTCCGTCCTAATACCGTTGCTAATGCATCGGTGAGTTCTCAGTCTGGTCTGCTCGTGTGCACTGACCTGTGTCGGGTGACCTGGGTCAAGGGGTCGACCAGAGTCCTGTCAGGTCACGTGCTCGGCCATCTGAACAGGAAAGGCGTCCATTGTCTTGTTTCTAAAGAACTGCAGTGATCGTCGCACAACACTTAAGATAACCTTTGATCATGACCGCCGTGTAAGTAGCTTCTCAGCGCAGTACTTAACAGCAACAACGTTGTTACTTGGCGCAAACGGAAAATCAAGTGAAAACAATATACATGCAAATGCCACTTGTTGGTGTTAAAGAGGTGCAGAAGAGAAAGTGGGGAGGGGATTACGATGTTGTTACGGATTGTGTAAATCAAGCATGAAACCACACACCTGATAGAAAAATGGCTCTGTCAGGCCAAATAGTGTCCTAGGGCCAAATAGTGTCCTACCTGACGTCACAATGCCGTTCCGATGCAAGGACGCGTCCGTCGCTATGCCGACCTTAAATTCCTGAGATATCTACGTGTGCTAGCAGGAAACTGTCATGGTTGCTATACTGGTTACTAGATAGGAAGTTTTGTATTAGGCTTATTTAAACCAGTTTATTCTACTCTAAGATTTGAAGTTTTCACTCGTTCGACATTCCCGAGACAGCAACGCGCGCAGGTATAATACTATACGTGTTGCCTTCCCGGTCTGTTAAAATTGATGCTAAATAAGTGATTTTTTCGACGAAAACAACTAGCTAGCTAGCACTAGTTATCGAAGGAGTGAAAACTTTAAATCTTAGAGTAGAATAAACTGGTTTAAATAAGCCTAAATACAAAACTTCCTACCTAGTAACCAGTATAGCAACCATGACAGTTTCCTGCTAGCACGCGTAGATATCTCAGGAATTTAAGTTTGGCATAGCAACGGACGTGTCCTTGCATCGGAACGGCATTGTGATGTCAGGTAGGACACTATTTGGCCCTAGGACACTATTTGGCCTGACAGCTCCAACTGCCTTCCCTCTCCCTTCCCTTTCTCCCGCTCCCTCCCCCATTTCAAGATCAAGAGGACTTTGCAGAAAGGGGTTGAGAGGGTGCATACAGGGAGGAGTACGTGTTCAAAAGACACAGACGCTGAACAGCGACGAGTTCCTCTGAGGTCGACTCTATGCTGGCTTTAACACCTGCCCTGAAGAAGTCTCGCTCAGAGCCTTGGTGACACAATGCTGTGTCCTCTCCTTTGACCCTGTGCCTGCGCTGAATCTGTGGTCAAGGCGGGGTGATTGATGAAATGCTTCATAGGCCAGACAGGCACTTTTTGTGCTGTGTGTGAGTAGAGGTTAGGGGGAGGAGGTTGTGTGGGAGAGGATGGATTTGAATAGGGGGGTTTGTACAAGCTGCCCCGAACATGGTTTAAACCCCTCCAGACAATGTCATCCCACACTGATCGTTTCAGTTCAGCGGTACAGTGTTTGCCCCCTCCACCCCTACACAATAGGGTCCTGTATAGTTTACAGTATATACATGCCCTGGGTGGCAGCTAATTGCTCTGGGATAACTGCTGCTTGAGTGGAGCTATTATATTTATAACTTTCATTCAGCACACAAACACACCTCCCACGCAAACACACACACACACACAATTCTCATCTAGTTTCCAACAATTAGGGGGAACTGTGGAGAGGATGGGAGAGAGAAACGAGTGAAAGAGAGAGAGACAGGAGTTGCGAAAAGGAGGGGGACACACACACACACTCCAAGAGGGAATTATCAACAATTAGGGGAAAAGAGAGAGGGGGAGAAATAGAGAGAAAGAGAGGGGTGGGGTAGCCTGAGAGGCGGTTGTATTTGAGGGGGGTGGGAGGGGGGGCAAGGGGGTTACTGCCTCTGCTACTCTAAACTGCTGTAAAACTTTGGCCATTGGGCACAGATTAGATCTCTCCCTCCGTAGTCCCTCCCCTCCCCAGCAGCTTGCTCTATATATACACTTGAGAGAGAGAGCAGAGCCCTGTGTACTGTACTAACCTCCACTCTTCCTCCTCCACGATTAGGTGTTCAGTGTGCTGGGTGTTACAGTGCCTATGTGTGTGTCTGTGAGTGTGTGCTTATGCGTGTGTGAGCAAGACAGAGAGAGAGAGAGAGAGAGAGAGAGAGGCACATTGTTAATGGTGTGTTCCAGACACCTTCCACTCTGTGACAGAGAGCAACAAAAAAAGAGGAGAAAGCCAAACACAGAAGAAGAAAAGAGAGAGAGAGAGTTGGTTGCAAGAACCTTTTTGGAAGAGCCTCTTCCAACACCTGGTCTTCTTTTCCTGCAGTCTCCCTCTCCTGCAGTCTCCCTCTCCTGACGTCTCCCTCTCCTGCAGTCTGTGCGTTACCATGGAAGACTATGCGCTGCCTTTCTGGCTCTACATGGGAGTGATGTCCGTGTTTGTCGGCGGAGCCATCAAGAAAGTGCTGGCGTCCCACATCAGCGCCGTGCCAACGCTGGTGGCCTGGCTCAGCGCCACGGTGCTGGTGGAAAGGCTGTGGTCCTTCTGCGTGCCCGCGGTCCTGGTACTGGCTGCCCTCTGCCTCGCCTGCTGCCTCTACTCTGTCAGGACTGCCCCGATGCCCGCTCTGCCGGCCGAGGGCAAGGTTGTGTTCATCACAGGTAAGGCAAACCTTCCTTTTCTTTTTGACTAACAAGGTTTTAGTCTTGTGGAATGCTTATCTCGGCCTCCGGTCTGAATCTGCTTCTGTGTGTGTGTTTATCTCTCTCTGCTTCAATCTTTCTTGTGTATCTCTCTCCCTTCCTCTGTGAAGTTTTAAAAATATAAATTTCTCTGTTTGGATTCTCTCTATTATAAAGTTGTGCAACATTTCCTAGATTTTAAAGCTATAGATGTCAAGAACTCATTATTTGTTTTCAGCCTCATTCGTGTTCTTAGCTATGTTAAAAGAGGCGTAAGCACCTGCAACCTAAAGCTGACACTTTAGAAACTTTCGCTTCCAAGTCTTATCACGATCAAAGTGCTGGGTAGCTTGAGTTCACACGGTGTACAGTACATGAACATCCTGTATGTGTGTATCCTGTTCTGCCCTGAGATTGTGCGAGGATCACAGGATGTGTTTGTCCCGGTTCAACAGGGTATCGTTCAAAGACTCTGACAATAATTGTCCCTGATTAGATATGTCCCAGTTTTCTGAGTTAAAAGCAAAAGAAAAGGGGAGAGAGAGGGAGGGAGAGAGATTACTCCGTTAGATAAATGCTTTGTCATCCACTAGTACATGCCAAGGCAAATAGTTGGCTATCAAGACTCTACACCATAACACTAATTGCATAATGTTAAATGTTAAAATATGATGTAAATCTCAGTCAGGCGCTATCTAAATCTATAGTAGTAATCGCATTTTGCAATAATCAATTATTGTAAATGTCAAAGTGGTTTAAGGGGCTCAACTGATCAGTGAACTAATCCACTGCTGAGATCTATATGATTACATAAGACCTTTTATGTTATGTCTAGATTGCACTAAGGGACCTTTATAATCTGTGTCAGTGTGCACTGGAGTGTGATTGTGCATGAGTGTGGGAAACAGAGACAGAGAGAAAGAGGGAAAGAGATTAGGGGGATAGAGAATGAGAGAGAGTAAGAAAGATAATGATCTCATTTTATTGTTACTTTATAAATGCATGGATGCTTTTGTGCATGTGTGCGTATGAACTTTATCCCATGCATGTAGCGATTCTCTTACCACAAACGACTCTTTCTTCCTCTTACTCCTCTTGTTTGTTTTATGTCAGTAAGTAAACATTTAGTTTCTTCTGAACTTGTAAAGTACTTTACCATCAACAACCCTGCCACGCAGAAGGAAATAATTTATTTGATTTGTCAACCCTGACTGAGATAACTCAAGTGATTTTAAGTTACACACAGTGACACTTCTAGGAGTAACACCAACTATGGTCCCTCTCCTTGCTTGAATAGTTTGTATGTCAACACTATGAACTGTTGGCCAAATAATGCCTTATCTTGCCGGCCTTGGCACAAGCTGGCACACATATTCATTCTTAACTGCTATTAGGCTGACTGAGATAACAAACTCGCTGAGGGAACTTGAAAGAGGTTACTTTAATACAAGGTCTAAAAATAAGGGTAAATATCACTGGTCTCCAAAGCAACTTTGTTTTCGACCAAATGTAAAATGTTGATGTTTAAACTGATGTGTTTAAACTTGATTTTGAACTAAAATATTCAACTATACCTTATGGGTGAGGGGTCTGTGCCAGACTAATCATATACTGTATGAGATCAAGTTATATTGAGACAAATATCCAGACTCACCGCAGACCATACTGGCCCGGCATCCCCACAGAGAATACGTCTAGTGGCATGGTAACAGAATTAAATCCGCCAACAGTCAGTTAAACCTAATCTTTTTTTTCACATATCATGCCACAGACACCCCCACCCCAACACACACATATTTACACACTTACAGAGTCAGGACAGACATACTGCGCGCACATACACACACAAATTAAAAGACTCTGGACTTAGCAACAAAGTACTTTTGGGCTGAAATGACACAAGTCTGCCAACAGAGTTAGTGCCCCCCACTGGCTAGCTGCTAACTTTATCTCTTAATCATGACTAACCTGGAAAAAAGCATCATACGTTACCATGGTCCACAACAAAATGAACTACCAAAAGTGCACGACTGCCATACAGTAGTTAGCATCACCTACACCTACATGTTAAAAAACCTGTTGAAATGGTCAAACCGCCTCAACAGAAAGACAGGGCAGCTGTCCAACTCGGTTAATTGTTTGCCCCCAAAGCTTCAATAAACGACTCTAGGGTCACTCTGGCAATAAGACAAGTGTGGGGGGGGGGGAACTTTCTAAACCTCTTACAAAGCCAACTGAAGTACAATAGAAAAAGGCTGGCATTCCTTTTATGATGAAGGTCTCTGAAGTTACACACTGGCTGACTGGGCAATTTCTCTGTTCCACCTTCTCATCCGGCCCTCAGAAGTTTGCAGGTTCAAGGATAAAAAAGCTGAGGAATGCAAGTACTTTAAATTTGTGCTTATTACCATCGTGTTCTACATGTGGGTAATGTGTGAACAGTCTTGAAGTACATTTTCAAACATGAGCTTGTTTGAGAGTTTGAAGCCAAATATTGTCCAAGAGGAGGAATTCCCCCAAGGATGAATTTGACTTTCCCTTGTTGGACTTCAGTGACTCTTAAAACAAGAAGGGCCATTTTCCTAGGAGGTGCTTGGAAATTGTCTCGCATCAGAAATTTCTGTTCTGGTTGAGGGAACGTATTGATGGCGATACTCCATTCAACTCTTCCCTAATATGTAGAATCATTCCCTTTAACATGTAACCACATTTACAAGAGACTTTTACATACTACAGAGATGCCAGAGCCTGTAGATCTTATAGACTCTAGGCCAACAGGGACTAATAAAGACACGGTATTTCACCGTGTCTGTGTTTCCCACATGAAGGTCTTAAGGTTCATAACAGCTGCGTGGCACAACCGAGATGTCCCGGAGAAACCCAGCTGATAGAACAGTATCATGAACCGTAAAGGAGTAGAGGGCTGATACGCAGGGATGTGTTAACATACTGTGCGATGGCTCGACCTGCTCCGTTCTTGGGTGTTGAGAAAAACCTCCTTTTACGAGTTGAGAAGAAGCGCAGATTGTCTTTCTCACAGGTGCATCGAGAACCCTGACATCATCCGGTTTCCCACCGCTTGAAAACCCCTGCTCAGGCTACGGTAGCTAGCTAACGCCGGTCAGCGAAACATTGTGTTCCCGTTCTGCGAATTAAACAAAAACCTGCTCTCCCCAGCCGTTTTTAATACTGAGATTTCCTAAACACACTCATTCCTTGAGAAATTTCTCAGCCTAATAAGACACTCTTGTCCTCAAAAGGACACATGGCCTGCTTTGAGTGATTTCAAAATAGAACACACATTAGTTTTTTCTTCTAGCGCGCACCCTTTAAAAAAACCCTCAAGCAAGGCTGAATCTCCCAGGTGGTTCCTATCGCAGATAAACTTGTGACAACCTGCCCCTCCCCTTTTGTCCAGGAGTTGTTTGAGGACAGGGCTTGTAATTTCACACCCTCTCGCTTTATTCGCTCCCCCCCCCTTCCCTCTCTCGCTCCCTCTTTCTCCAAACTCTTGGCCGATTGCCGCCTGTTGCGTTGGCAGGATTCCATGACGACCTCATGGTTTTCACACTTCGGTCACCCTGCCTGTGTCGTCACAAGCGGCCACCTGATGAAGCCCTTCATCTGGATAGTGTCTGGACTTGACAACTACATGCAAGGAGGAACCGACTGAGGACGTGCAAATTGTACTTTTTTTTTTCCAGTCATTTCGTCACACGTTCACTCTGAATGCCTCAAAACATACCTACATTTCCTTCTCTTTCCAAAGATTCTTTCTGGTCCAAGATGGAGGCCATGTGAGGGCCACCGTGGTCACCCAGAGACAGATGTGTGGCCTTGCCTCCGTACGCTTGCAAGCCCCTGACAGCGGACACTCAACCATCTCCGCGGGGTGCCTTGCTTGTTTTTCAGTTCGGGGGGGGGGGGGGGGGGGCCTCTTTAAGCGAAAAAGCGAGCTGTTGCACAACGGCGCTTCCTTCAGAAAGATGATTCGCTGGCCCTCCCAAACCTCCGGACTGAAACCAGTCCACATATCCCCTCTCGGATCAGCGCTCGTTCCCAACGGCAACCCTACGCCGCGAAGCCACTGAAGGCTTCTCATGTTCCCTGGGGGCCCAGTGAAATATGCCTGCCTTCGTGTCCTTAAAAAGGTAGGGTATGGGACGAGATGAAGAGTGTGGAACACCGGCCTCCCCTTACTCCCTCCCTCTCTCTCTCTCTCCCTCTCCCTGTCCCTCTCCCTCCCTCTCTCCTCCTCCATCCCTCCATCTGTGAAAGGATGGGGCTTGGGAGAGACAGCTGCAGTAGGGGCTCTCCCCCTTCACATGTGTTTCAGAGGCAGGAGGAGTTGACCAGCGCTCAGGCTTCAGAATCAGAGTAACAAGAGCCGCCTCCTTGCTTTATCCCTCCCGCTACACTCCAGCATTCTGGGAAAGAGGGAATGTGTGTGTGTGTGTGTGTGGTCTAAGTGGAAGAGGAGAATGTGTGTGTGTGTGGTCTAAGTGGAAGAGGAGAATGAGAGGCGTGGTTATGCAGTATGCATAAGCCACAGACATATGGGGTCAATACTTATACCGAGTGTCAAATATAACACATTAATTTACAATGTATAATATGTATAATACATATAATACAATGTATGTATAATATGTGTGTGTGTCAGACTTTGGCCAACATCAGCAGGAATAATGAAAAGTTAGGAAAATTAGTGCAGCGATATATTAAGTGACGATCAGGTTCCGTAACAGAACCTCTCATTGCTGGGCCTCTCATGGCGTCCTCGTTGAGAGAGATCTTGGTCTGACACTGCCAATGTGAAGATCCTATTTGGTTTCAACAGCATCATCCTGCCCAAGAAGCCGATCTCACAGGAGGGGGACAAGTGACAAACTATGTCTGCTTTTGTCTCTGTCAAAGGCAAACAACAGAAGTATTTTCAGTTGCATCAAGCGGACGGGGAGTTGAGGGGTGAACTTGAGGCCGAGTTGGATAGAAAGAGAAAGAGAGAGATATCGTCTGACTTGGAGTCCATCCTATCGGTTGTTCAAACATGCCAGCAAACTCAGATATTGGTGTGGGCGAGAAGTCACACACACATAAAATCAGGCGCACATAAAAGTACAGGCGCGAACAAACACACATTTTTTGTTAGCTCTTCTCTACAGCGTCGTTATTCCACGAAGCCAGATTCCTCAAACCTGAGTACTCAGAACCCGGTTCTGCTCTTCAACGGTAAGTCAACATAGCACTCTACGTGGTCCGTGTTTGTTCAGCGCCTCAGTACCCACGTCGTGTTTAACCACCCCTTCCCGTTCACTGCCCAGGACGCTGGCGCGCTCTTTTACTCAATGTCCTTGGAGAATTTCCAGTACTGAGTCCCAAGCAGAAAGATACAGTGAACCTTTCTCCAAATATATCCTTCACCAAGCTCTCTCTCCTTCCCTTTGTTTCACACACATCGTTTATACTGTGAAAAGATGTATGCACGCACAACCAATACATGTATGTTCAAACACAGACACACCTGCAAACAGAGGACAGGATAGAGAGGGCTATGACATGTAAAATAATGTAAAACTGTTCTTTTAGAAATACATTGTAATCTAGTTTTGTGTAATACTGTAGGTGCATGGTTAACATTTTTAAAAGAGAGACATTGTAACAGGTAACCAAGTAATGATTTGTTGGGCCCTGGAGGGGTGTGTGTGTGTGTGTGTGTGTGCGTGTGCGTGTGTGTGTGTGTGTGTGTGTGTGTGTGTGTGTAGGGAGGGGGTTATTTTCTTTCCAAGATGATAGAACACACCCAGCTAACTGATAAGGATCCCCGTCCTTAGAACAAGAGATAAGGTGAGCCAGAAGCATGTCCCTAGACAGTCTCTGAGCGAGGGAGGAATGGAGAGCTAGAAGGAGGAGGGAGGAGGAAGGGAGAGATGGAGAGTAAGGGGGAGGAGGGAGGAGTAGAGACAGGAGAGGAGGACTCTCTACGGTTCACTGCTGGAAACAAGATTCAGGTGAAAGGTGAGAGAGAACACTTGTGTCATTTCACATTCACACATGCATACGCACATTTATACAAACTTATTACGTAAATACATTTGAGTACTTACATACTTGCTTACAGTACATGCATGCACAAACACAAAATCCTTCTGGAATCAGTTGTTCCAACAATCTAATATCTTTTGAGCCACTGGCCTAGACACTGGCCTAGAGTTGTGTAGCTGACAGAAACGAATGTGTTCTTTCCTCCAAAAAGGATACCCTTGATACCCATTCATTTACTACCCCAAGTGGTACGATACAAAGGGCTCCTCTGTACCTTGTATTTGATTACAGATTATTATTGCGGGAGTAAAAGAATGATTGCAAACTCATGTTTTAACCTCTGGATGTGTACAGTTTGGTAACTCGAGCACTGGGGAAGTGTCCTGGGTGCTCTAAAGATGGGTCAGGTGGCTGAGCGGTTAGGGAATCGGGCTTGTAATCAGAAGGTTGCCGGTTAGACTCCTGGCCGTGCCGCACAACGTTGTGTCCTTGGGCAAGGCACTTCACCCTACTTGCCTCGGGGGGAATGTCCTTGTACTTACTGTAAGTCGCTCTGGATAAGAGCGTCTGCTAAATGACTAAATGTAAATGTTTTGATCGATATACATTAATAGTGAGGCAATGATTATGTGATGGGAGCCGCACCAGGGCTGAGGGTGATCATTCATCTCATAGGATTCATCTCATAGGATGCCACTCTCTATTTCCCCTGGCATCTGTTTCATGTCCCCCGCCACATTCCAAAATGGTATCTCCTGTTTGTGTTTCCCGTGGGATGTTAAAAGAGCCCATTAAAACGTCTGTACAACTCATCTCAGCAGCTGCCCTTCTTAATCCAAGCCAAAGAGTTTTCAATCAGCTTTCTACTCTCTTGGACATGAATGAATCATTCATTTTTATATGGAGTTTAGTAGTTGTTGAAGCATGTCTTATCTGCATTATCAACTCGCTCCTTTCTGTTATGTTGTATGTGATAAGAGATTCTGTGCTTTTGGCATGTGGTATTTTTTTAGTGTCACTTGTTGAACATTGCACTTGCTCGAACAAGAACTTTTTGTGTGTGATGTAAGATCTGCTGAACTTTATTTATACTGTTTGAGAGAGTGGAAATTATGACTGATTTGGGTCCATAGTTCATGGGCGACTTTCAAGTCAGGACTTGTCCGTGGTGCATTTACATCGTGTTTTAGGGAATAGCTCACAACCCTTTTTCACACATTTCCAATAAATTGGCAAATTTCTAATAGTTAAAAATAAACAGCATCTATGAAAATGTGACATTCTGCGATACAAGATTTACATTTACATTTACATTTAGTCATTTAGCAGACGCTCTTATCCAGAGCGACTTACAGTAAGTACAGGGACATTCCCCCGAGGCAAGTAGGGTGAAGTGCCTTGCCCAAGGACACAACGTCAGTTGGCATGACCGGGAATCGAACTGGCAACCTTCGGATTACTAGTCCGACTCCCTCACCGCTCAGCCACCTGACTCCCTAGATAGATAGATATTCATTGCAGGAATATATTGCTATTTTTATATGCTGTGATTCCTTGAAAGTCGAGTGGTTTGTTGTTGGAGCTTTTGAACGATTGCATTACTTTCCGAGAAACTAATTTACTAAATGCTGCTACTGGACCAGAACAGCTCCCCCTGGCTGCCAGGAGGACCTTTGACCAAGTGAGTCTTTCTGTCCCCAGGTTGCGACTCCGGCTTCGGTAATGCAGCCGCACGAAATCTGGACGAGCTGGGTTTCGAAGTGTTCGCTACAGTGCTGGATCTGTCCGGGCAGGGAGCCAGAGACCTCAAGAGGACCTGCTCCCCGCGCCTCACCCTCCTCCAGGTGGACATCACCCAGCCACAGCAGGTCCAGCAGGCCCTACTGGACACAAAGGCTAAACTGGGACTCAGAGGTATGTCAAACTCCTGGTCCAACCCTTCAAGAAAATGCATGCAGGGGAACACGCATGTACACAGGCATGCGTGTTGTAAACAAGCAGCAATGTGCACGGGCACATGTGCGAGAACATATATGCAAACCACACAGACAAACCACACACACACACAGACAAACCACACACACACACACACAGACAAACCACACAGACAAACCACACACACACACACACACAGAGAGACAAACCACACAGACAAACCACACACACACACAGACAAACCACACACTCAGACACACACCCTATAAATATTGGTACAACCTGAAGGCGCATAGAGTTAATTCCCACTCAGGATTCTTTCTAATGCCCTCATTAAAAGACCAGGACAAAGATTTTCTGCTGAGATTATTCCTGAAGCACATGTTTGTTTATGCTTGTGCCTTTCAACAGTTTACTTTGGCTATGAATCCTCTTTCCTGATTTTGGAAGGAGCTCCCCATTTGGGGAGGGGGGGGTGGCTGGGGGGGGGCATAAAACACACCAAGAAGGCAAACACACTGTAATAATGTGAGGCCGCTAGCCCAGGAGCTGGGCTATGGCTGTGTTTACTTTTGCAAATGTCATCTAAGGACATCGTGTATTTGTGTGTGTGTGTGTGCGCCCGGCATGTACTGTGTGTGTGTGTGTGTCAGAAGTGTAATCAGAGAAGACGGAGGGAAAGGTCACTCACATGCTCACTCATCTACTCTCACTACTGGGGCTGTGTGGGGTTTGGCTGTGGATCAAGAGCACACTTTCATTTCTCTTGGCCACAGAACCCTAACCAACACCACGGTGTCCGCAGGTTCTGCACTAATGGATTAAAGAGTAGTGGTGGGGGGGGGGGGTGTTATTTTAAGAATTAGTAGTCAGGTGGCTGAGCGGTTAGAGAATCGGGCTAGTAATCAGAAGGTCGCTGGTTCGATTCCCGGCCGTGACAAAATGATGTTGTGTTCTTGGGCAAGGCACTTCACCCTACTTGCCTCGGGGTGAATGTCCCTGTACTTACTGTAAGTCGCTCTGGGTAAGAGCGTCTGCTAAATGACTAAAAATGTAAATGTAAGAATTACAGAAGGATTAAAAGTAGGGATTGATTATATTTCAATCAGCAGTGCCCCCCATCCAAAACCCATTTTCTCGAAGACCATGTGCTCAGGGGCTCAAAACCTAAACTAAAAAGCATAATTCCCCTTGCCAAGTTGACCAAAATGTTTTATTTGAGTAGTGATTGAAGCTCATTATGACTTGAGAAACCTTTGAATTTATCTGCTATCAGAAATTGTGGATGCATTCAGTTTCATACACAGAATATTTTCACTTTTAATGTACTTTTATGAACTGGAACAAAACTAATTGTGCAAGTTAACCTTTTTGTTTATGTATCAAAATAGGACATTTATGAATTACAAGATGTTAGATGCTTGATGTACAGTTCTTTTTATTAGTTGTCACTGATCTAAATGGTCGCACACCACACAGACGTACAGTCAGATTAACATGGCAGATTGTCTTGTACTTTGGCATGTTTTCCCTACACACAGACACACGCACACACACACACACGCGCACACACACACACACATGAACTCAAAAAAGATTGACCCGGAGGAACAGTCAGACGATCGGGCCACCTGTGTTTGTATACACAATGCAACAGTCGTCCATGAGCCACATTAGCACAGCTCTGAACACTAAAGAGGCTTGTTGACGTAGACAGACCAAACAGTAGCTATCACTCTGAAGGTATCATCATAACGCGCCGAAGGGTATGCTGGCTAGCACGTGTCACAGCTTCTTAAAAGAGGAAACTCAGGGATTTTCAACAATGAAAGGATTAAGAGTTATAGGGAGTCAGGTGGCTGAGCGGTTAGGGAATCCGGCTATTAATCAGAAGTTGTTGGTTTGATTCTCGGCTGTGCCAAATGACGTGGAATGACTAAATGGAAATAAATATAGGATGGAAATACCCTAATACTTCTGATCTGTACATAACTGTTGCATAACCTGTCTAGACTTCCAACACCTTCTGTCAGTTGGGGCAAGAGCTTCCTGATAACACGATGCAGCACAATCATCTCACTGACATGTAACTACCAGGACAGTTGTCCTTTGTCTTCGACCAATCACATCACCCCTACGTACAGTATTGTACGTAGGGGTGATGCCGTGGGGCTTGAGTTTAAATCTCCACTAGTCACCCAGTTCTAATTATGTTCTGGTTTTAAAGCCAATCAAATGGGCCAAAGGTTAGGGATTGCTCTGGGTGGCACGTACATGGAACTCCAGATGCAGAGTGTCTTGTTGGCGCAATAGGTGTTCTCATACAACGTGTACTTCTCAACTTTCCCCGACTGTCACTCACTACCAGTAAACAGAAGTGGGGGGGAAATATCTTCTTACACCTCACCTCTGTTTTTGTATATTTCTCTCTCTTTCCCAATCTCTCTCACCCAACCCTCCCCCTCTCTCTCTCTCTCTCTCTCTCTCTCTCTCTCTCTCTCTCTCTCTCTCTCACTCACTCTCTCTCTCTCTCGTCTCCCTCTCTGGAGTTTTTTCTCTTGACATACATCCTTCCCTCCCTCATCCCTCCCTCCTTTGCCCAGTTTGGGACAGAACGTTCATTCCCATTCTAAGTGTTTCTCCTCCTGGCTTCTGTGCGTCCCCCCCCCCCGTCCCCCCCCCCCCGTCCCCGGTCTCACACAGGGAACTGAAATGACAGCCTTTGCTGGGGGTGAGAGGAAACAAACTGCCGTTTTAACAGTTAAAACGGTGGAGAAGGGATGTTTTGCAGACAAATCAGAGAGAACGGGAAAGAAGGGGAGTTTAAGATTTAAGGAAGATGATCTGAACACACCTCAAAACCTGCCGTCCTGACTGCGCAGCATTCTTTTTAGTTGTCCAGCGTTATCGCTACCTAACAAAATAAAAAGAGTATACACGTTTTCTTTTCTTTCAGATGTTACATCTGCCTGCCTCCATCTTCGCTGATGTTTTCATCAGCGTGCGTATTTGCCAGATTCCACATAAACGTTCAGGATCAAACATGTTGGACAGCTTATCTTCCCGAATATACCCCACTGAAATGTATCAAATGTTGCTTGTGAAATGTTGAAGTTGCGCAACAGTCCTCTAGGCCAATATGTTGATCTTAGATACCTAAACCTTCTACAAGGCTAGTATTACTGTGCTAGTTTTGGGGCTGTCCAAAATGTTGTGTTGAGAAGCACAAATAGCAATATTGCGGATTATACAAACACATTGTCCCTTATGTCAGAGTATCATCTCAAGGATTTTTTACAAACAAGAAAGACTGCCCCTCTGTGGAACATGCAAGTAAATGCACCTGAGTAACAGAAAAGAGCAGTTGGCTCTTATTGCTTTACCACTTAACTCAAACCGTGGAGTGGATGGTGTAGCATCACATTAAGTTAGATTTACCGTCTCTCTCCCTCTTTCTCTCTCTCTCTCTCTCTCTCTCTCTCTCTCTCTCTCTCTCTCTCTCTCTCTCTCTCTCTCTCTCTCTCTCTCTCTCTCTCTCTCTCTCTCTCTCTCTCTCTCCCTCTCCCTCTCTCTCCCCCTCTCTCCCTCCCTCTCTCCCTCTTTCTTTCTTTCTTTCTCTCTCCCTCCCTCTCTCCCCCTCTCTCTCTCCCTCCCTCCCTCCCTCTCTCCCTCCCTCCCGCTCTCTCCCCTCCCTCTCTCTCTCTCCCCTCCCTCCCTCTCTCCCTCTCTCCCTCTCTCTCTCTCTCCTCCAGGTCTCTGGGGGCTGGTAAACAACGCCGGCGTGTGCGTGAACTTCGGCGACGCCGAGCTGTCTCTCCTGTCAAACTTCCGTGGCTGCATGGAGGTCAACTTCTTTGGGACTCTGTTCGTCACCAAGACATTCCTCCCCCTCCTGCGCCAGGCAAAGGGACGCATCGTCACCATCTCCAGCCCCGCAGGTGAGTGTGTGTCCGCGACACACACACACACACTCCACACACACACTCCACACAGCAGGGGTGTACATGTGTCAGATGTGTCGCTTTTTGAAAACTGAAATTTTGCCCCACACACACGCACACACACACTTTCCATTAAGAAAATTTTATTAACGGCAACCACATCCTCAGTTATTCAAAAGATTTGTCCCTGCCATGTTGGAAAAAACAAACCCATGTCCCTGCAATATAATTGCTCACGCAAACACACGCTACACAAACAGATCCATATGGAGTTGATATCACTTTGTCAGGCCTCAGTGATACATACATGTGCAGCAACTCTGTTGTCCTAATCAGCACTTTCTCTCCTTTCTCTTGTCATACTATGAATTGGAGGCAGATGGGCATAAACAAGGTTCTTCTTTACTTCGCCTGACTGATTACTACGATTTGAGATCATCTTAAAACTGTGAGGCATGAACATGAACTGCAGTGTGGTCACACATCGCAACTAAAACATTTGGCTGCCGCCAAAGTTCTGTTCGTGTTGGTCTTCCAAGACAGCAATCAGTAAAATGAGTCATGTTGTCATGACTGTATTTCATTGAAATCCTGAGATGATAGAGCAGAGGACTATATCCTACTCTGGGATCCCAGGAGACATACACCAAAGCTATTCACCAAAGCTATTCACAACTAAAGTCTTTCATTCAGCGAACGCCTCCAGGGTGAAAACATACATTTATAAAGAGTCTCAATCGGTAATTAAGCTCCTACCTGGCTCTGATCCTATCCTCCCTTCCATCAAAGGCTGGAGGTGGAGGCCCAGAATTGGCACGCGCTGGGGCTTGCCTCTTATCTCTGCAACCATCACTGGGACTGTCTTCATTCCTAAACTGCATCGCTCCCAGAAAAGTGTAAACAAGGTTTCCTTTATATCAATCGGAGATTCTCTGTCCTGAGTGTCTTCCCGTAGCCGTACCATGTTTTGGGGTTGACTCAAACCGCCCCAGAGCACTTCCCGGCGTTGCGTTGAAACAGAGCCAAGCTGCGCTGCTACAGGGCTTGAACAGCTCCTTTGGAGGGAAATGTTTTTACAGTCAAACCTGGGTTGCCAGATGAATTATTTTGATACCATATAATAACAGGTTGCATACCAACGATGTACATCTTGTTCTTTTTTATTGCAGTTATGGTTACCAAAGAACAATAAACAGGCATAATCTTTTTTGAGTAGTAGGTAATCTTTATTGGATAAAGACTGTGATTAAATGAAAGAAAATTACTGATATACAGTTTGTATTTCTCCAAATTCACTAGAAAATAACTAAGGCCACTGGATGATATAATGGTGTTGGCTCGCTCCCTAGGTTGGATATACTGTTTGTAATCCATTAAAGTACTTTGAGCATTTGCTTGACTGCAAAGTAATCCCATAGCTTAACTGTGCCAGGCAAGTTAAGTTAGGTTCAGCTCAAGTATTAGAAATGATTCAAAAGAGCAATGCAGTGTATCTTAATAGCGACTTGTAGGCGAAATGTCTATAGGAATAGTGGTTAAGGGGTGTGAGTGCACTGTTTGCATGAAGAAAAGGGGGAGGTATTGCTTCCAATCCCTCTGCACACCCTTGACTATCCTACGGATTCTAAATACTACAAGTGCGGTCCGTTCCCCCCTCAGGACAAGCCTCTAACTAAGGGTGTGTTTGCTTGTAGGAGACCAGCCGTTCCCTAGCCTGGCTGCATACGGGGCGTCCAAGGCCGCCCTCAACCTCTTCATCAACACCCTGCGGCACGAGATGGAGCCCTGGGGGGTCAAAGTCTCCACCATCCTGCCATCCTCCTACAAGACAGGTGAGGGGGGAGATGGGGGTGAGGGCAGGGGGAGATGGGGGTGAGGGCAGGGGGAGATGGGGGTGAGGGCAGGGGGAGATGGGGTTGAGGGCAGGGGGTGATGGGGGTGAGGGCAGGGGGTGATGGGGGTGAGGGCAGGGGGAGATGGGGGTGAGGGATGGGGGTGATGGGTTTGAGGGCAGGGGGTACAAGTGGAAGGATTTGATGGTAATAGCAGGTGGTGGATGGGGGGAGGGGTGAGTGTGTGTGGGTTTGCGGTTGCACCCACATTAAACTGTAGCCGGTGAACTGGATCCACACAACACTTTAAGGCAGTAGTGGTCTAGACTTTTGCTGGACAGAATAAGTGTTGTCTGTGATGCAACCCATTAGCGGTTATGGAACAGAAAACCACTTGAACATTGAACATCCCCACCGAAAAAAGCACATTTCAATCCAGCGGATTTGCACTACTGAGGATCCGAAGTAACAAAAGATGCTTAACAGAGCGTTTTAACCACTGTTGTTTACATATTTGGATCACAGGACACATCATCTCCTCTCTGTAACTGCCTTTTTTCCTCTCATTGACTTAAAGTTGTGGTCGGCCAAAAGCAGTCCCAGATGATTAGAGATTAGATGTCGGGACAAAGTGTGCCTGTACTTTGTTTACACTCTTTTTCCCACTAACCCATCATTCCTCTTCAGCCCTGTAACTTATTCTCCATGGTTGATACGTTATCCCACGGCTTATACAACAATAGCACAGAGCGAGAAATACAACTGGAGGGAAAGAGACAGAGATACCTCTCCTGCACAAGCAGTATGCCTGGGCTGGCTACGCAAGAGAAGATCAAAGCTCAACATTTTTGCTGTGTCGTTCCCCCCCCCCCCCCCCCCCCCCCCTTTCTCAGGTCAGTCCAGTAACCAGGAATACTGGGAGAAACAATTCAAGCACCTGGTCCAGAACCTGAGTCCGTCCCTCCTGGAGGAATACGGGGAGGATTACGTGGAGGAAACCAAGGAACTGTTCCACAGCTACGCCAGGACAGCCAACGAAGACCTCAGCCCTGTCATCGACACCATCTCGGAGGCGCTCCTCTCCCCGAGGCCTCATGTTCGCTACTTCGCTGGCCCCGGCGTGGGCCTCATGTACTTCATCTACAGTTACTTTCCCTTCAGCATCAGCGACAGGTTCCTCCAGAAACTGTTTGTCCGGAAGAAGCTGGCACCCCGGGCCTTGAGGAAGGAAAACAGCCTGAGCTTAAACGGCCTGAACCACAATATTAACAACAACAACATTGAGAAAGTAGTCAAGTAGTCTAAACTATAGATGGGTGTGGGAAAAAATATATAAATATGTGTACGAATCTGTAGGACCACTTCTGTAACAGGCTCATAGTGTTGTGTTTTGACGTACGTTTCGTTTTGTATATTTGTTTTTTACTTGTATATTGAATATGTATTATTGAAGGGATCATTTAATTGCACCAAATGTTTTTGTGTGTGTGTTTTTTTTTGTCTCGTATAATATAACATGGCAGCCAGTGAGTGTGTTCTGTGTCAGAGAAGATAAGCCTAGAGGTCAACAAGTTTGGGGTGGTAGAGCTATCTCCATGACAACAAACAATTAGGCTTAGGCTAGCCTTGTACCTGTGGGTCCCACACCTGTGGTCTATGACCCTGTGTACTGTATTAGGTTCTAGGCACAAGCTAGCTCAGTTACGAACACATTGTAGACAACAAACGTAATAAAATCTGCAGATAAAAACGCACATTTACTACTGGCAACAGCATATTGGTATTTCACCGCATGTACAGACAACACACTGAAGACGTGCCTTGGTCGCAATCATTATGTATCGTAGCAATCATTATGACAGAAATGTATGTAGTGGAATTCATTTGTCTTGTTGCTGTCGCGGCTGATTTGAACTATGCCCTGTGACCTGCTCTGAGTCATACAGTACAGAGCAAAAGACACAAACTTGGCCTTGTTTTTGTAAATATGTCATTATCAAGTTTTTTGATTAATGGATCCTAGAAGTTGAATTTCAGATGTTGTTTGTACTTATGTGCATTTATTTTTATTTTTCACCTCACTGTTAACTTGTCACTTAAATCAGAATATTCATGCCAGGTGTTTTTTTATTTCTGGTTTTACTCATGAATCACTTCAACTGTGAATTTTATATCACATCATGAAAAAAACGGATGAAAAAAACAAACAAACCGCAATTGTTCACTTGGTTCGTTCTTTGATAGTATTAAAGTTGACTTTTTCAAACACTTGGTCCGTCACTTTCCAAAGCACTGAGATCAGACAGTGGGTTGCCTTTGTTTCCGAAAGGTTTGTTTTCTCACCAACTGACCCTCATACTCAACCACCCCCTTTTAATTCCCTCAATTAGCATTTGGCGGCTGGCATCGGCTCTGCTAATTCCAGGGTTTTTCATCATTCAATTAAGCCTTGAGGTCATCGTGGCATTTCTTATCAATTGTGTTAATGACAGAGAGGGGGAGGGAGGGGGGGGTGAAGCTCTCAACAACAACAAAAACACCCCTCCACCAACACAACACCATCATCCACCACCAGTCAGCCACCTCACTTCAACTGAAAACTCAATTAATCAACGCAACAGCAGAACAATATGCAACTCCCTCTAGACACAGCAATACACACAGTACACACACTCATACATTTACCAGACGCTCTTATCCAGAGCGACTTACAGTAAGTACAGGGACATTCTCCCCGAGGCAAGTAGGGTGAAGTGCCTTGCCCAAGGACACAACGTCATTTTGTCACGACCATCTGACCCCATACACACAGTGTAACACACTCATACACACAGTGTAACACACTCACACACACAGTGTAACACACTCACACACACAGTGTAACACACTCATACACACAGTGTAACACACTCATACACACAGTGTAACACACTCATACACACAGTGTAACACACACATACACACAGTGTAACACACTCATACACACAGTGTAACACACACAGTGTAACAGCTGCACCCCATGAGGGATCAGTGTGTGAAAAACACAAGTTTCAATCTTCAACCACTCCCTAAAATGTTTTTTTAGAGGGTGATTCCATTTTTATTGGAATCACCAAAGATTGATTTTCAGCTTGTGTGCGAGTTCCACGTCTTGAGAAAAAACACATTTGCACAAAAATGTTCATAATTTGTCTGGTCAATTCACTTTTGGCGATCACTGACCTGCAAGTTTTGCGAACATATAAAAGGGATATGTTGAAATCATCTCCGGACATTCTGTAGTAATTCAACCCAAAAAATATGCCAAAACCCCAATGTAATTACACTCCAGTGGTTTATATTCCAGTTTCTTCCAGTGCAAAAGACCTGGGACAGACTAGTTATTTTAATTTCCATTTGGCTGGCCTGAACATACAACCTAATTCCTACTCTGCTCTATTTCCCTTGAAGGAATACTGAGTAGATATTTTGGCAGTATACCTAGCATTGTTGAAGTTCAAAGAATACAATTCATAGTACCAATTAAAGAAAGCAACAGCACAATCTTGCCAAAAGCATGTGCAAGTTAAAGAAATAGACTGCATAGATCTGCATTAGACTGCATCGATGACTGCTGTGGGTCTTTTCATTAGGAGCAAGCGGGAGTCAGGTGGCTGAGCGGTGAGGGAATCGGGCTAGTAATCCGAAGGTTGCCAGTTCGATTCCTGGTCATGCCAACTGACGTTGTGTCCTTGGGCAAGGCACTTCACCCTACTTGCCTCGGGAGAATGTCCCTGTACTTACTGTAAGTTGCTCTGGATAAGAGTGTCTGCTAAATGACTAAATGTAAATGTAAGCGTCTTAGTAGTCCATGACCTTCCTTCAGACGACAGCTTCAAAATCAAATAAAAATGTATTTGTATAGCCCTTTTTACACGCAAGCATGTCACAGAGGGCTTCACATACGGCCATAGAACTGCCCCTCAGCTTCATCTCATTCTTCCTGTCACAGAGTGCTTCACAGTCCTGCAGGGGATTTTCAGGTCCACCTCACTCCTCTCTGCCTCAATTGTTCCCTTAGGATCAATGTTCCGATTCAAGGCTTCTTCAATGAGCCCTGAAGGGGTGTCTGCCAATGACAAGGAAGTGGGGTGCCGGAAGTCACAGGATTTGTGTTAGTGGAGGCCGAAAGGTTTGTGTGCAGCAGAGTGCCTGTTTGGGAGAAAAAAAATAAGAGGGAAGGAAATGAAACATTTTGAAATGTTTTGTGAAGGATTTTTATTTTTTTTATTCCTGCACCTGTATGCAGTTTCTTAACAGTCTACAACAAAGCTATCTAATCCTATGTTCAATATACAATGTCCAGTGTACACTAGTAACCAGTGTAAAAGCAAGGTAAGATGATAGGTGATGACAGTTAGAAGTTCCCTCCTAATTTCCATTCATGGCCTCCCCCCGCTTTGGGAAAGTGTCCTCGTAGAACCGAGTTAAATCCCGAGGCAGGAAAATTCCCAACATCTCCAGTGAACGTAATGCACTTTGATCCAGTTGGCTCCCTGACTTTCCCCTTTTTACATTCAAGCTGTTGGCTAGAATCAAACGTACAGTGAGGTCGTGTCTGGTCAATGCACGTTACTTCCTCTCTAACTGGATTCCAAAACCTGAAATAGCTGTGAGAGATCCATTCTTTTATTTTAGCTTTTTGTGGTTTTTATTATTGTTTTTATTTATTTTATTTATTTAAACCACTGCAAACCTGGGCTCCAAACCTTTCCCTGGTCCAGGAGTGCTAGTATTGCTACAGTGGCAGTAGGCCTCACTGTGGTGGTGCTGTAACACTAGAAGGAAGTGGCATGGAATCCACTTCCAACTCAGTGAAGCAAGTATGGAGATATGACAGGAGTTGTCAGTGGAGGTTTAAATGTTTAGCTTCCCAGAGCCAACCACCACTTTGTGCTAAAGAAAGCCGATGTAGGGCATAGGTCAGACGGTCGCTGTGTGTATAACAAAAGAACAATAGTGTTTTGCAGATCAAATAAATACTGATGAAGTTGTAAGCCGACACCATCACATCAAGGTCCAGTGGACTCGGAAAGACGTGGCCTGAGTTGAATTTTCCACACCAGCTTTTGTTTTGGTTTGAACACCTACCAGCGTCACGCATGACGTACGTACACGCAAACCCACGTGTTCAAGCACACTCACACGCATGCAGGTACGCACATGCATGTCCACTCCTCCCTCTCTCTCTCTCTCTCTCTCTCTCTCTTTCTCTCTATCTCTCTCTCCCTCTCTCTCTCTCCCTCTCTCTCTCTCTATCTCTCTCTCCCTCTCTATCTCTCTCTCTCTCTCATCCCCCTGTTCACGACTCTTTTTCCTGCTTTGTGCATGTTTCTATTCAGAGGCACAAAAACAGGGAGACAGGAAAGAATTAGGTCAGAGAGGGAATATATTAAACAGGTATTAAACTAAATCCACAAGGAGGGACCTGCATTAGACGGCACTCAACTGTGGCTCACGATTGTTGTACTGAATACGCTGCTCTGTCAACACAGGGACAAAAGCAGTGAGAGTCAAACCATTTAACACTCCTAATTACTGCCCTCCATCTTAATGTTCCTGCAAGTATTAATAATAATAAGTACAAAAGAAACTGTTTCTGCAGTGGACAGTTCAGTTCAGCGGAGCTGTTTTGTCTCGACAGTCTCCCGGTACCAGCCAATCACAAAGATGGTTGACAGAGCTCTTGTCAAACGAGTTAAAATGTTTAATTTGATCTGGGGTTGTTTAACCTTACAGGAGTCGTGTTCCTTGTCATTTGTGTCAGAAATAAGTCATCTCACCTCTTTACACAACCCAGTGCTCCAACTTCCCAAGGAATACAAGCTCACGTTACTGCACCAGACCAGACCACGCTCTCACACTCGTCTTAAATCAGCTCAGTGCAGCAGACCTGGCTGTTACACAAACGTACACAGAAAAGGCCTGAGAGAGATCTGAACTACTACCAGTGTTTATGAGTGTGGGCTAATCTAAACCAATGAGGTCTGTGGACTCCAAAAGTGCTTGAGTTGATGGAAAAGAGTTACTTAAACATCTGTCTCGTTCACTTGGGCCGGATAGATCCAAGACCGCTAGGGGCTGGTTCCTGGAACAGCACGCTGCTTTCAAATTCCTAGTATCTTCTCTGAATGAGGGAACATGGCAGAGAACATCGCTGCGCACTGGCAGGAACCTACATCAATAGTTTTGTACAGCTGGCGAGAGCGTTTCGACTCACTGGAGGAACTCTGTTAAAAAGAACAAGTAAACTTCTTTTTTTTTTTTTTATTGTACAAGTGGCTGGCGTTCAAAAGCGTAGTTCTGATACGGTGTGAAGTAGGTAGGCTACTCAGGTTTGGTAACGACCATGATCTCGAAACGTTGCCGCTAACACGGATGTGTCAAAGTGCAGACATTTGTTGTCAACATTTTTGTGGGTTATTGAGTGTTGAGGGGTTAACCCTCAGGTAATACCTGTGTCACAGGAAACAGCAGAGAACAGGAAGAGCAGCCTACATACCGGTTTGCACATTTTCTGACAAGGTCTCGTAGGTTTCTGAAGTCAGAGGCCAGAGGATGCCAGTGGTGACTGGGATTTCAGAATCAGAATCAGAAAGGGGCATGCAAATGTTCCATGGCTCTTCTTCATTGGCTCCCTTGCATAGACCTGGCGCGTGTGTGTGCGTGCGTGTTTGAGTGTGTGCGTGTGTGCGCTCTCTGACCCCTCTAAGCTTGACCAACTCTTTTATGGCCTCTCCAGTAAAATTGTGATCAAGCCCAGGTCCCCTTGTTTACGTAAGCCTAGTGTTACCCAGAGTTCAGATTTGGGGGTAGGCCTCTCTGCACACAAGGAATACTAAACACAGAATCATTCTTATACAGGATAACAGTTACATCTAAAAACATTTCAACAATTAGCCATGAAAATTTGCACAGACAAGGAATTTACTTTGGCAGGAAGGTGCATACATTAAATATATAGGAGTCCTAAAACATCAGAATTCGGTTTCGAACATGTGTGGTCTTGCTAAGTAACTTTTAGGGAATAAAGGTCAGGGATTACAAGAAATTGAGTAAGTAACTGTCACTGAAGGTCTCCTCCGAGCACCTAATGACTCTTGATGAGCCATGGCATATGCGCTCGAGGAGCAAGGTCGCCCCCCCCCCCCCCCCCTCCACCCCCTATCCTCTGTCAGGGAACAGGGAACGACTCTCATCCCCCATCGCTCTGTTTAACCAACAAACTATTGTTCTCTTTTTCAGTGTTTGTTTCCACAAGCGTCATGCGGGACACAAACCCTGTGGTTCAGGCAGAAGGTCTGGGGGACTCAAGCCTTCAGGGTTAGTCAGCGGCGAGTTACCCTGCCCGGGACACAAAGGACCTCGTCTGAAGGGATCCAAGTGGCGGAGTGCAAGGGGCCACAAAGCAACGGAGCGAAAAACAGAGGGGTGGGGGTGGCGGGTGTGAGGTGAAGAATAAAAGAGATAATCGGGAACGGGGCCGAGACCGATAGAGAACGAAAGATCGGGGGCAAATTGCGAAGAGGATTGCTGAAGAATGACGTAGGCATCGTTTTATTTCCCTGCAGGCTTTAATTACTGATAAAAGGTTGGGGGCAAACACTTCATCAATAGCGTTAACTTCATCCACTGGAGCTACAGAGAGGGGAAAACAATGCAAGGGCACAATCAGCTACTAGCCCTAATGGGGAGAGCAATGGTTTGAGCGCAACAGAAAGTCCATTCATTAGGACATTCACCACACATGCACTATATTGACCCATTCTCAATTCATAGGGCTTCGACATCATTCAGGGGTTATACAACGCTATTACACTGTTACAGTTTGCAGTCAGCCAACCAAGACAAGTTGTATAAGCCCAAAAAAGCACACTTGTCAGCGCTCTCACTGATTACATTCACACATGCACGGAGGGATAATCGTGTGTACACAACAATGTGCCTTAAAATGTCTTACCAATCGCACATACAAAAACAAACACACTTACACTCATTCATGTGCATAACCTTTATCTAACGCTACTACACGTCGGGTGACGTGTTTGGTCTGTCAGGTACTCAGGTGGATTATCACCTGAGCCTTGCTGAGTGGAGTTTGCATGATCTCCCGCTCCACAAAGAACCACAATATGAAAACAAGCAGTTTAGAACAGAATGCTCCTGTCCTGTTCCTGACCAAGACAAAAGCATGAGGACTTGTCCCCGGGTAACTGCTGATACAGCTGCATGTGGCTGCATGGAGGGGAAAAATGCAGAAATTCTTCGGAGGACACTCCTTTGTGTGTTTGTGTGTGTGTGTGTGTGTGTGTGTGTGTGTATTCTCGGTGTTGCCGCTCCCTGCATATGTGAGCGTGTGTCTAACTGAATAAGTGTTTCTTCTTTTTCCTCTGGTTTGGACCTCCAGCGTCTTTAACGTCTTTAAGAATGGTATCAGGAAGAAAGGAACGAGGTCAGAAGGGCCTCTCACTAAAATACCAATCAACTGACGACAGCTCAATAAAATGATCTCTTGGTCTGTTGTCAGATACACACAAGCTACATTATACAACCAGGCCAACGCTCAAACATGTCTTGTGAGTCTGTGTGCAGGAAGAGAGGACTGTGGGAACTATAGATTTAATTGCATGCCCTAGGTATGTAAAGCAGGTTTGCTTGGTAACAAGTTGTGTGGTTGATGTGCTTGTGTACTGTATATGCATGAGCTTGTGTCCTTGAGTGTGTGGGCGATGGGGTTTGTATGTCTCTATTATGTGTTTCCAGCCCCTCCGGAGCAGTCTGTAGTATGGGGCAGACAGGTGCTTGCTTGACTCAGCAAGTCAAGTTATGACACCTTTCATCGTAAGTCTCACCTCGCTTGTTGAGTATTTCACCCCAGTTTGCATAACATTCATGTTCCCAAACAGACATTAGAAACAGTCTGGAACTGTGTTTCCCAGCACCCCCTGATGAAAACAATGGTATGTATCTGAATCAGTCTTACATCCTTCTCCCACCACTAATTGCAAGGATTTGTAGTCCTAAGGGTGGAATTCTGAATACAATAAAATATTGTCATGAGCTCTTACATCTGTTTTCATATCTCCAAGGAAAATGGGTTTTGTTATATAGCACGGTGCTGGATTTGCATGTGTTTCTAAACGTTCTCATTTCTCGACGAGCACGCAGTGAATGCAGCTCAAGGTTGCTGAGCAGAAATAAATAAATACATTATTGCATGTCGCTGGATACGCAGTGTGCTTTAGGTTCTGGAGAGCATCTTTTAAGTGCATGTTATGAAGTCATCACAGATTCCACACTGATATGTAATTTTGACCTAAAAGGTTTGAGAGACGCCTGCGCCTTTAAAATTCCCCTGGTGCTCGCTGAACAGACATTTGAATTAGCATGCCGAACAGTACATGTCACCTGTATGATATACCCCGGAACTAAGTACAGGAATGTGAACTCGGGCATTCAGGACAAAGGTAAACCATTTTCTCTTTTGTAATGGCTTTGGTAATACTGCAACCAAATGAGAACAGGGACCTTATCAAAGTAAAAGTCAGCACGATCGTTCCTATTTAAGATTATCTCCAATTACAAGCACATAGGCCTAAGATTAAAATCCCAACATGTTTTCAGGTCCAATAGCTTGACAGTGTTAAACAGTAATGGCTACGCCAGTAACCTGACTGATTAGCATGGAGGCCCTAGGCCGAGGACAGCTATAGGTCACTAGGTTACACGTCACAATGACCCCTTACTGTCAAATCTACGCCTTTGTCTTCCCCATTACTTTTTATCCGCTTTCTCCGAAAGCCGTTCGTACTTTGGTAGCACTGAGGCATTGCATAACTAGACTATGGATGTAGCCTACTTGTTACCCAGTAATTATTATGATTTTAATGAGGACGCACTAAATTTGTATGCGGCTGGAGGAAAGGAAGGGGAGACCGCTGTCATTTGAGGAAGACTGACAACAGCAAGTGGATGTGGGACTTTTAATAATTAAATCAACAGTCACGACGTAGCCTATACTAAACTCCACCTTTCGTGAGGACAATTTCCTACGCCATTTATGAAACTGCCTGACCTCTAGCGAAAACGACCTCTCCCTTTCCTGACCCGTTTAAAAAATATCCTAGTTTGACATCAAATTCTGACTATCAAATCAAATGCTTCCCTTTACAAGCACCCATGTGTTGACCTGGCCGGACTACGATCGGAACAAAAGGTTAGGAATAGAAACCAATCCAAACAAAATTCAGAATCGCACTCTAAACTTTTGATAAAACTTGAGAACCCTGCAAAACCACTAAGCGGCATCCAGGGAAAAACATACAATGATATCTTGTTTTGGTGAGTTCCAAATCTTAAATTAAATATTGCTGGGGTTCATTGATGTGGCAGGACCGGTAGCAGAAGGCTGTCAGGCCTTCAGCTTACATTTTATAAATCGAAGCTACAATACTTCCAAATAAGCGCCGAATTATTTCATATTTTTTCGTGAATACTTAACTGAAGTAGGGATAAATGCGGGTACAATTCCTGCATGAAGAGTGACACCGCCATCTTCCGGCAATATGGTGAAATGTTGTTATTCCTATGGTTAGGCTACTTCATTGTTTTGGGGTTAACGGGTTGTTAACGACATAATGTGGATGTCGATTCGTCATATTATGTAACTTGGTGTCGGATAAGAATATAATTTTTTTTTTTATAAAAAAAAAAAGAATAGGCTAGATTTAGCCATTTGTTTGGTCCGGTCTGCGTAGAATATCCAATACAATTTCCTTTTATATCCTGATCTTTCCCATTTCCCATGTGAGTTCTCATTTAAGGTTAGGTAATCCGATGTATTTTATTACTATTAAGTTTTAAGTTTTTAAACCTTTTGAAACTGTTTTTCTATACTTTCTTTAAAAAAAAAAAAAAATTTAAGTTTCGAAAATATTTTTTCAACAAGACGACAGCGATCAAAATATGTGACATATTGTGCCAAGACAGACCCGGCAAAATGTTACTCTTGGCCGACACCTGGGTTCGAATACTACACTTTCCACATCTCAAGCACTACCACTTCCAGTTATCCCAACTGAAAGGGAGGTCAAATATTCTGACGACAGCTATCAGGTCCAGATGTAGAAAAAAAGTTTCAAAGAAAAAGTTTTGAAGATCCAACATTCTGACGACCGCTATCAGGACCAGATGTGAAAAAAGATTTTCACAACTTTTTTTCAAAAATGTTTTTAAACCTTTAGAAAGATTTTTTTCTAAACTTTCTAAGAAATACATATATAAAAAAACAACGTTCGAAAATATTTCAACCTGACAACAGTATAATCTCTCTATACATTCGAAACCAAGTTACTTGTGCAACTCACCATCACCATTCCATCTCTGCTTTAAATCACCCAGTCCATCGTTTCTCTCAGACATATCACCACAAAACCAGGAGATGGCGCTGTTGTACCCATTCATGCAGAAATTTAACCTGAACCAGAGCAACGTGCAAACTCTCTCCATGGCTCTGACCTGAATTTATTTACACCGTTACACTAGTACAGTATTGTAATATCCTGACTTTACTTAACTCACGAAGAAAGGATTGCATAATTAGGCACGGACTTGCATCGTGTAGTTACGTTTTTTTCAATTCAAGCATCAAACCCACATAAGTGACTCAAATGAAAAATAATAATCTTTGTATTTTTCCACTGGGTTTTGTTATTAATAATCCTGTATGTGTTGGTTTCAATTTCTGTGATAATTCAATATTATAGAGGTAGTTGAGAAAGTGTAGGCCTATAAATCCGTGTCAAATATTTTGAGAAATGTGAAAATTGCAACGCGATGATGTCCTGGCTACGAGTTAGGCTGGTTGTTAAGTTAACAGCAAGTTCAACAGTCGAGTTGGAGGACGGTAAATCAATTTAGCCGTTAATCATCACCGACTCTGGAGATCAGTGCAGATGAGCTGTTTAAACTGAAGGGAAGCTTGTCATTCTCGTGAAATCAACTGTGACACATTTGACTCCACATGGCATTTTGACTGTGACGTCACGGTCAATGTAACCAGTGTGGGGGTTGGAGACGCAAAGTATCAAACTCGCTAGCAAGGTTGTCCTGCAACAAGATTAGCTATATCTTTTGCACACAGCCGCTGTTGTTTATATTATAGTTGTGTTGTGGGGTAGGGCAGGACCATAAATACACCCTACACAGTTGCAGAAAGAAGGGGAGACTATTATAAATGTTTGTAACCAGCCAGTTTGCTGTTTAAATGTACTAGCTACTGTAGTATAGTAGCTAACTGTCGTTTGTTGAGTTGACTTTTTCCTGTCATCGAACAAGAAAAGTTCAACTTTTCTTATCCATCAAAACCAGAGAACGTCGCTAACCTACCACTGCGTTTTACAGAGGATCTGACAGCTAACTAATATTGGCAATATCTGTATCGCACCGAGGGTAAGACTAATTTGAGTTCGTACATGCTAGCTACTTTGTCTTCAACAAACTTTAGTTAACTGGTGTGGTTTAGCTGACGTAAGTACAGCATTTACAAGCTAGCAAAGTCAGTAATTGGCATATTATAACTTCAGTGATGTTATGAAATGAGCTGTTAGCTAGTGCTACGTGTTTGAAGTTAATACATACAGGTACAGGGTCTACCCAAAGTAATATAACTTTTAGTGTGGCAATCCACATGAAGTATAAACACTAAACAAGTTAACCGTTTGCTAGCTTTCGAATGAAGCTAGCTAGGGTAGGTGTCCCGTGTTTTGATGACTTGTTTTTCTGACAGTAAAGGGCTTCCCCCTTCCCCCAACAACCAGCTGTTTCAAAGACCGTGGTTGATTGACGTGTCATCTGTTCAATGATAACGCTGATGTAGGCGTGGTTCGGTCTCGAACAGCCAATCACAAGGAAATATGTGTTATTACATTAGCCACATTGTATCTCACAATGTCGGATGTGTAGAGTAAAAACGAAGAAAGAGCAGTCGGGGATTGGGACGATTCATGAGGTAAATTCAAAGTAACATTCTAATGAACGGAATTTTTTTTGGATCGGTTGTCTTCTGAATGTTGACGTTTTCGTTTCTGCTCACTGGGTTGTCTGATAACAATGTTTCATTTATCCGAACAAAAGGAAGCTGTTGAGACAGGAAATGAAAGGCTGTCTGCGGATTTGCTTTGAAGAACCAGTGCGTGGCACAGTTTTCCAACTCAAATCATTGATGATAATCGATTTAGAGATTAAAATGTACCAATGTAGGAGGGTAAAGGTTATGCGTTGCTGGCAAGCTGACGATATGCTTACTTGTAGCCTTTGTTTTACATTTAGTCATTTAGTCATTTAGCAGACGCTCTTATCCAGAGCGACTTACAGTTTTAACAAACAGAATTGTCAAAATTGCAAAGCAGGTTCATTCATGGCAATGCCACCTATACTGATACAGTAATTAATGGAATTCATAGTGTGATAATAGAAAACTACCTGTAATCTTTTGGCTTGCATGCACGCAGTCACAGTCCCAGGCCGCCTACCCACTACAATGCCCAGCATGTTTGTTCCTGGACTTGAAGTGTTCACTGGTCCATGCCAGATAGTTTAATAAAATCATCATCGGGAACAGATAGGCTTTGGTCCATCACAGAAGTATCCTAAACTTCACGCATAAATATTCTGCTAGCTGTGAAAAGTTGTCACTGCAATTGATGCAAGTATGTTCAAAACCACAGTTTTAACACTACTTTCCATTTGCTTTTGTTTGGACAAATGTTTGACAAATTGGTGATACAGCACTGTGGAGTCAATGGCCAAAAACTTAAATATAACAACTTTAACATTAAAAACTGCCTGTGCTGACTGTTACACCCAACTGCTTAACTGGGGTTCATAGTTATGGTACACATGCTTTGTTATGTAGTTTGTATGAGTATTATAGCCCCTTACAGTCATGCAGGCTAGACATGAGGTCAGTGTATGTTTGGGTGCTGACAGGTTCTCTATCAAGAGTTGTCATCGCGACATGGAACAGCAATAACGTCTGTAAAACAAATCATTCAGTCTTAAAACCCTCGACTTTAGATCCGGCTCTAGGTAACTTGTGTTGGTTTTTCCTCTGGTATCAATCTTCCATTATAGTCGAGGCAAAAGAAATCCTCCTGTTTTTATTAAGCCCACTTTTCAAATGTGAAGACCAGGAAGGTTGTTTTGGTCTTTAGGCCGTTGCCGTGGCTATCGTTGAGTTGCTCATCCTTGTAGATTTGATTAATGTGTAACAGAGGACATTTGATTTGGGTTGAGAGATTTGTTGCTATGTTTAAATGGGAGCTTTTGGCAAAGCCTAATCTGCAGGAGATCATGATTGATAATCGTTTTGTAATTAATCGTCCCACATGAGCGTGTGCACAGACACAGAATGTAAATAATGGACCGCATTTTGACAAGTCTTTATGGCCAAGTTTAACTTGGCATTTGTGATGAAGGCCTCTTAGCTTCCAGTGATGTATGAATGATGAAAGTGGTTCTATATCTTGATCTGTATGGTATCCAACCTTCTATCCAGATTAATGACCGCCTTCAGATTAACAATGGATTACTTGCTTTTTTTCTCTCTTTAGCCTCTCTCTCTCTCACACACATTTTTTCTTTCTTGCTCTCATTCTCTCTCTTTCTCCTGTAGACTATTGCAACAAATTGGCCATAAATCTGCTTGATGATATCGGTGCTGTTCTGTCGGAGGTCCATAGATCTGACTAATATAGCTCCTCCCCTTCTGTGTCAGGGAGAGCGGGGCTGTTTGTCCATCCCAGATGGCTCCTTCCCAAGCAAATGCACTGTTACATCATCACACAGATCAGTATGACTATCATAGGAAGCGGGTGTCACATTAATGGCCGGCTCAGTCCTCTTCTGCCCATTTGAGCTGTTTTGTTTATGTGGCCTGCCTAGCAACTAGTAAGTCTGTGTTCAGAATGACACTTGTCAGAGAGCTGTAGGCTGTTTGATGGAAGTGATGTGGCTACAAGAAGACATGTTGTTCATTCTAGAATTCCTGTCATCGTTCCAGATCTTCATAGCATTGTGTTCCGTTATGATGTAACAATAAGACACCAGAACGTGTCTACTTGTAGTTTTCAGATTAGGTCAGTGGTTTACCCTCTGCCACAAACAGCTGAATACAGAAGAAAACAGCATCATATCTGGACATTTACCAAAAACGTATTTTCAAACTCCCCCACTCAGCCCTAACCAGTATGTTGTAAACAGATGTTTTGACATCAGCATTGATTGACTTCGACAGGAGGGATATGGCCCAAGAGACCAACCAAAGTCAGGGACCTCTGCTCTGCACCACTGGCTGTGGTTTCTACGGCAACCCGCGGAACAGCGGCATGTGTTCCGTGTGCTACAAAGACTTCCTGCAGAGACAGAACAGCAACGGAAGGGTGTCTCCTCCAGGTGAGACCTGATAGGCTGTCGGCTTCACTAAGGGGGCTTAGAAGGATGTTATTCCTAGCCGTACTAGGCCTTGTGTGGTACTGGATCTGAGAGAGACCAGCGGGAGACCAGCGGGAGACCAGGGGGGAGACTGACAGCTGTGATCACAGAGCAGTTTTTCTTATCTTTCCAGGGTCTGCATGCAGCAGCCGGGGGGAGTCCCTCCTAGCACAGTGCTCTGAGAGCAGTACTGTAGATGTACCATCAGCCTCACCGCACACAGACTCAGCCTCAGGACACACCAGGTATGGTAGTCAAACGTGTATTATAGTACATTTACATTTAGTCATTTAGCAGACGCTCTTATCCAGAGCAACTTACAGTAAGTACAGGGACATTCCCCCGAGGCAAGTAGGGTGAAGTGCCTTGCCCAAGGACACAACGTCAGTTGGCATGATCGGGAATCGAACTGGCAACCTTCGGATTACTAGCCCGACTCCCTAACCGCTCAGCCACCTGACTCCCTTATAGTATCTATAGTCAGGATCACTCCCAGTTAGGGTTTCCTAAAACGCCATGACTACAGCAGAGGCTGATTCACCCACTGGTGATACATTTCCTTTATTACCAAACGGGTGTGTTTACTGAAATAGTTGAATTGCGAGATCTGAGAAAGGACAATTTCTTCATTGCTAACCTATTCCCCATGTGTCTTGTAGAGAAGAGTGATGTCATGTTTCTGAACCCTTAGAATCGCTCTGCGAAGATCGCAGTTGAAAACAGTGTGTTTCTGTCATAGAATAAACCAGCATCTTTGCTATCTCCTAAACCGTTCATACTGTTAAGCTCTAGAACAGCTGTACAGGATAAGTGTGGGTCAGAGATACTAGGCTTTTACTCAACATATTGAAACAACTCCAAAGTGTGATTATCATCTGTCTGGTTCCTCATTCTTGTTTCCAGCCCAGCTCTGTTGACAACAGCATCGACAGTTTCCTCAGAGGCGAGCCCAGCAGCTAAAGCAGGCCTGAAGACAGAGGAGCTACAAGGTGTGTAGTGCTGCCCAGGGGGTTGCAGCTGTGAGGCTGGGCCATAGCTCTGGTCTTCTCTGGAGGTCACACTGAACTGTAAACCACACAGCCACATTACCACCATGGGAACCCCCATAGCTGACCATAACACACACACACACACACACACACACACACACACACACACACACACAGAGAGTGGTGTTCTCATGCAGTGGCCTCATCCCTATTTACTTTGACAATAGTAAAAGGCCCAAAGTTCACTAACTCCTTGGTCGAATCTGACAGGATCACAGCGTCAGTGGTTCTCTATGTTTCTGTCTACTCCTAGGCCTGAGTAGCCCAGCCCTAGCCTCAGCCCCAGCCTCAGCCGTAGCTAGCGGTAGTGCAGGTATCTCAAGGCCAGGGGCAGCCAGCCAGAGCAGCCAGTCAGGGAAGAGGCCATCTCAGGAGGACTGTCTGGGGGAAAGCTCACCAGCGGCCAAGAGGAGATTAGAGAGTCCCCTACAGCTTATAAACGGAGAGAAGGGTGAGTGAAAGAATGACCTGTCACCTTCCAAGCCCGAGGCCAGATCAGGGACGGGCCATGAAAATCATAACCCACTCACAAGCCTCACCACCACCTGGACAAGCAAGAGGCAGTTAGGCGACGGCGACTTGCCGACATACAGTCGGAGACTTGCCGACATACAGTCGCTCCCGGTGTGAGGGGTTAGCGTGCAGACTACCAGTGTAGGCTGTACTATGTGGGTTCTGTAAACAAAAACAGAGACACGCATGTAAAAAATGTTTACTTTGTTTAGGAGGGGGAAAATATCAAGATACGAACATGGTAAATGGAAAAATAAGGAAATGGTCAGTATTTTAACCCATCTTTTTGCAGTCAAATGTTTACTTTATGCACATCACACTCGAAGGCAAGTATGAGTGCATTATCTGCTGGGCGGTCGTTGGGTTGTCGTGCGCTCTGTCCTGATGTGAGGGTGACATGTGTCTCTGTCTCCTCTGCTAGCACCTGCCTCCACCCCTGAAGGATCTGTGGATGACCAGGACCAAGCCTCGGACAAACCCAAAGCCAAGAAGAACCGCTGCTTCACCTGCCGCAAGAAAGTGGGCCTCACAGGTAGAGTTACCCTCTCTCTCTCTCTCTCTCCCCCCCCTCTTTTTCTCTTTCTCTCTATTAGTCTTTATTACCATTTTGAGATTTTACATGCTTATCCTCTCCCCTCCTCCCTCTCCCCCTCTCTCTCTCTCTCTCTCTCTCTCTCTCTCTGTCTCAGCATGTTAATGTCTTCCCTCTCCTTTGCAGGGTTTGACTGCAGATGTGGTCATGTGTTCTGTGGCATGCACAGATACTCAGACATTCACAAATGCACCTTTGACTACAAGGCGGACGCAGCGGAGAAGATCAGGAAAGAGAACCCTGTCATCGTCGGAGAGAAGATCCAGAAGATCTAGAAGATCTGACCTGGGACTGAGTAGAGAAAGGCATCCGTCGGCCATGTTGGTTTTTGGCTTTACCTTTGCTCCCTGATTTGTTGCTGTTGCTGAGCAACACGCCTTCCAATTGTCAGATCCTTAAATCATGCATGCCACTCTGAAAACTTTTCTTTGAAGATTTATTTTATTGGACCCCATTTACTTTTGCAAGTTATTTGAATATATTTTACCTCTTTACCTCGTTGTTGGTTGTGATATCTCTAATTGGGAAAATACATTTAACGGATATATTTTGATTAGGGCTTTGACCTTTTTAATTTGGGGCTCCTTGAAGGGCTGTGCTTCTTTAAATGCATGTAAATACCTGTACCTGCCTCCTCTGGATGTAGCTCTAGTCAATAACCGAATGTATTACGACATGCAAACCCCCTCAGATATCTTGTTTTACATGACAGAAACGTACATTTGCTTGTCTGCTCCTTCACCTTTTGTATAATTGAGTCATTATGGAGTGTGAGATGACACAGAAGTGTGTGTGTGTGTGTGTGTGTGTAAGTCTCGGAAGTGATCATGAATAGCCTATATGCAAGTTGTTGCTGGTTGTAAGTTTATTTGAAAAATATAGTTCATTTATGAGTGAACAAAAGAATGACCTGAATTTATTGTGCTGTATTTATGTTAGTTTATTCACTGTTACAACTTTGATCTGAATAAAGTTCAAACTTTTTTTCTCAATTGAAAAATGTGGCCGAAACATTTAGATTCTAGTCACACACAAAAGGGAGGTCTGAGAACAACATGGGCAACACGTTTTTTACACGATCTCTAATTTCAGGTAAAGTCTTTTGGAGAACTACGTCAATTTAAACACAGTGGGTTAATCAGTTTTACTAGAGTATCGCTGAGTCATTCCTCAAGCTGTTTTGGATTATGTTCTGAGCTCGTGAAAAGGGTGGATATGAAACGGAGTGCGTGATTGGTCGCTGGATCACTTAGTAGGAGGCGCTCCTGTCCAATGGCAGCGGTCAACATCTGGAAGCGTTTACTCACTCTGCTGCTTACTTTGAAAAGTATCCCGGAGTACAACTGCAACTTGAAAATGTCTTTCGTAAAAGTTGACGAAAATTCAGATTTTTCCTACCATAATTTACCGTACGGAGTGTTTTCCACACCGGATAATGTAAGCAAACTGATAGCTCTTGATTATTGTTTACCTGTCTATCACCGGCAGTCTGAAAGTGCGTCGACTGCAAACTTTGGAGAGATACTTTCAATAGGATAACCAATGTATATAACTTAATGTATGAAACTCTGTTGAACTTTTGACATGAAAGTGGTTTAATGGGTGTGTCCTGAAGTTATTATAGCCTATGTGTTTTTGCGTCCATTCAGCCCAGACATCGAATTGGTGTTGCTATTGGAGATCAGGTATTGGACCTGAGTGTGATTAAGTCATTCTTCAATGGACCCTGCCTGTTCGCACGCCAGGATGTGTTCGACCAGGTAATAAGATTGCGCCTTCTTTATTTTGAAACAAAATAGCTGATTGATTGATTGATTCACAACGAGGCCTTATTAGTCTTCAAGCGTTGCGTGTCTGCCTTCCTTTCACTCATCGGTATTGAGCAAAATAAAGTGTATTAAAGTTGTTGACCCAGGGATTAAACCTATCTTTGAGAATTGCTATTGATTTGTAAACAACATAATACGTGACAAATGAAAACACAATGTTTCAAAATCGATTTATTTGACGGTTTTCTAATTCACTCGGCAACCTCTCTGGACTAATGTGCATCTTCCTTCCAGCCGACCCTGAATGCGTTTATGGGTGTCGGTCATGAGGCCTGGCGAGAAGCCCGCAGAACCGTGCAAACGCTGCTGTCTGCTAACGAGACCACGCTGAGAGATGACGCCAACCTACGGAGCAGGTGAGCCTCCAGGTTTCCCCTGCCAGCTGGAAATGTTTAATTTATTTATTTGTTGTACTTTGATAATGATAATTTACAGAGAACATAATGATTTAGGCTACAGAGACCGGCATCAAGTGACATGAATAAATAAATAACAGTATATGTATGTTCTTTTGACACCCATGCATGGTTATTATGATGCTATTTTGTAGTGTGTGTGTGTGTGTGTGTGTGTGTGTGTGTGTGTGTGTGTGTGTGTGTGTGTGTGTGTGTGTGTGTGCGTGCGTGCTTTAAATTAGGGCAGATTGGCTAATCACTTTGACATTCACATTTATTCTGTGCTTTTGTCTTCCAGAGCATTTGTGCCTCTGAGTTCAGTCAAGATGCATCTTCCTGCTGAGATAGGTGAGCTTTTCCTGTTTGTAGTTAACCACTTCCTGTGCCCCTCATCCATCACATCCCATTCTGAAGCTGATTTAACCTTTTTGATTATATATCTTCTATCCTGTCAGAGGTCCTCTAGAGAAAGGTTCGACTTCTTAACATGCTTGCCAGTGCATGTCATAGTTCTTGATTCAATCTTAAACCCAATTCATGTAGCTACATGAGGTCCCACTGTGTGCCAAGTCAAGTGGAATAGAAAAAGTGTTTTTTTTAAATGGGAGATCAACTCTAGGGGGTGCTACTGAACAGCCTAAACCTAGCAGTGCTTGTGGTGCCGCCTAAGATATATTCTGTACAAAAACACACTCTCTAACCTCCTGACTTCTTTCTTTCACACACATTCCTACACACATGGTTCTCCACCCAGGTGACTACACGGATTTCTACTCCTCCAAAGACCATGCCACTAATGTGGGCATCATGTTCAGAGGGAAGGAGAACGCCTTGATGCCCAACTGGTGAGCCAACGCCTGATTTCATTCCAACTAGACCGTTAATAGTTTTATTTGCTGTATGGTTACTTGCTAGACTCAAAGATGACCGACAGGGAGATGATACATTTGATAGAAGTGCTTGTTTGTGTGTGCTTGTGTGTGTCTGTGTGTGAACGCAGGTTGAGGCTGCCAGTGGGCTACCACGGCAGAGCGTCTTCAGTGGTGGTGTCTGGGACACCCATACGCAGACCGTCGGGCCAGATGAGACCAGACCCATGTAAGACCCTGAGAGACCCTCCATCAAGTCTACAGACCTAACACCCTCCATCCAGTCTACAGACCTAACACAACTCCATCCAGTCTACAGACCTAACACCCTCCATCCAGTCTACAGACCTAACACAACTCCATCCAGTCTACAGACCTAACACCCTCCATCCAGTCTACAGACCTAACACCCTCCATCCAGTCTACAGACCTAACACCCTCCATCCAGTCTACAGACCTAACACAACTCCATCCAGTCTACAGACCTAACACCCTCCATCCAGTCTACAGACCTAACACCCTCCATCCAGTCTACAGACCTAACACAACTCCATCCAGTCTACAGACCTAACACCCTCCATCCAGTCTACAGACCTAACACCCTCCATCCAGTCTACAGACCTAACACAACTCCATCCAGTCTACAGACCTAACACAACTCCATCCAGTCTACAGACCTAACACCCTCCATCCAGTCTACAGACCTAACACAACTCCATCCAGTCTACAGACCTAACACCCTCCATCCAGTCTACAGACCTAACACCCTCCATCCAGTCTACAGACCTAACACCCTCCATCCAGTCTACAGACCTAACACCCTCCATCCAGTCTACATATACCTAACACCCTCCATCAAGTCTACAGACCTAACACCCTCCATCCAGTCTACAGACCTAACACAACTCCATCCAGTCTACAGACCTAACACCCTCCATCCAGTCTACAGACCTAACACCCTCCATCCAGTCTACAGACCTAACACAACTCCATCCAGTCTACAGACCTAACACCCTCCATCCAGTCTACAGACCTAACACCCTCCATCCAGTCTACAGACCTAACACCCTCCATCCAGTCTACAGACCTAACACAACTCCATCCAGTCTACAGACCTAACACCCTCCATCCAGTCTACAGACCTAACACAACTCCATCCAGTCTACAGACCTAACACCCTCCATCCAGTCTACAGACCTAACACCCTCCATCCAGTCTACAGACCTAACACCCTCCATCCAGTCTACAGACCTAACACCCTCCATCCAGTCTACAGACCTAACACAACTCCATCCAGTCTACAGACCTAACACAACTCCATCCAGTCTACAGACCTAACACCCTCCATCCAGTCTACAGACCTAACACAACTCCATCCAGTCTACAGACCTAACACCCTCCATCCAGTCTACAGACCTAACACCCTCCATCCAGTCTACAGACCTAACACCCTCCATCCAGTCTACAGACCTAACACAACTCCATCCAGTCTACAGACCTAACACAACTCCATCCAGTCTACAGACCTAACACCCTCCATCCAGTCTACAGACCTAACACCCTCCATCCAGTCTACAGACCTAACACCCTCCATCCAGTCTACATATACCTAACACCCTCCATCCAGTCTACAGACCTAATTCAATCTACCTAGTCTACAGACCTAACACCAACTAACTAGTCTACATACCTAATGCCATCTACCTAGTGTACAGACCTAACACATCCTCTACCGAATCTACAGACTTAACACCATCTACCCAGTCACCTTGCCAGATCGGACACACAGTTCTAGTTCCCAGGCCACTTCTTTCATGGGTGACAGCTCTGTTGTGTTCTCTCCACACAGCCAACCCTCCTGTATTTGGACAGTCCAAGCAGCTGGACATTGAGCTTGAGATGGTAAGGAACTGTACTATATATTACATTTACATTTAGTCATTTAGCAGACGCTCTTATCCAGAGTGACTTACAGTAAGTACAGGGACATTCCCCCCGAGGCAAGTAGGGTGAAGTGCCTTGCCCAAGGACACAACGTCATTTTGCAATAATATTTATGGGTAATGTGTTCTATAGTTTAGGGGTGTAGTTGACAAAGGCTTCATCACCAATCTTCTAATGACTGCTTCTGGTGACCTCTAATATGCTTGCATATGATGATTGCTGTGTTCTAGCTGGTGTGTAGTTAGTAAGAGAGTTAGCAATGTAGCTAGGTCCTTGTCCATTTAGAGCTTTGCATGTGAGGAGAAGGACCTTAAAGTCAATTCTGAAGGTAACAGGGAGTCAGTGTAAAGTAGTTAGGACAGGACTAATGTGTTCTCTCCTTTTAGTTTTGGTGAATAATCTAGCTGCAGAGGTTTGAATGAGCTGTAGTCTTTCAGTGGTTGTCTTGTGAAGAAAAGTGCGTCACAGTAGTCCAGCCTGCTGGATATAAAAGTAAAAAATATCTAACCACATAAAGAAAAATGACTGTGTGAGGAATCTCTTCCTAGACACTAAATTAACTCCTGTCCTATTGTGGCTTTCTGGTGGTAAGATTGCAAGATTGTTTAGCACCTCTGATATTTAAAGACTTGGCAAAACTTTATGGAAGAAATTCCTCTCAAGACATGTCTCAGTGCTCCGTTATGTGATGATGTGTTGTTGGTCCTACCAGGCCTTCTTCGTAGGGGGAGGTAACCGTCTGGGAGAGCCCATCCCCATAGACAAGGTCCACCAACACATCTTTGGCATGGTGCTAATGAACGACTGGAGTGGTAAGGCCCAAACACACACACACACACACACACATGCAAATGATGACATTATTTTAAAACCGATAAAACCAATCGGTATTATTCATTCAAAACATCAAACGTTCCCAACTGTATTCTCCCTGATGTTTCTTAATTGGCTTCTACGTTATAAATGCAGGAGCCTTCAGCCTTCATGTGTAGTCCTAGGGCTCAGGCCCCTAGAGGAAATCCCTTTGCCAGCCAGTCACACAACATAACAGGCTGATTCAATTATAGATAACCTGGAGGATCTTAGGAGAAGCTCTGCAGAAGCAACATTCTTCAGCTCCTGTGTTCCAGTATGAAAGTCGTCTTCCTCCATTTGACCGTGTTCACTTCTCCCCCCCCCCCCCCCTTCTTTGTGGGAGGGGCCCAGATGGCACCATATTGATCCAGTCCAGACTAGGAGTTGGAAGACTATTTGAACCAGGGCAGAAATATATTGCATTTAAATGGAATGCAGAACTAAATAGACATCTGATTTGCTTAACATAACCCAGTCGTTTAGAGAAATGCCCCAACCATAGCCCTGACCCCTCCCTCCTGGTAAAATAGAGAACAAACCTCTCACATAGAGGGTCTCCTGGACTGTAGCAAAAGGCAGCCCAGCATAATTCAACATGTTTACACATAGGGCACAAACTGCTCTCGCATGATGACCAGTTTTGGTCGGGCTTCACTCAGTCATAGTGAAGACAGGTTCAGATAGCAGGCCAAATCACAGCTTTCAGACTCAATCCAATATCCTGGGAATACAGGATTGTTGCCTATGAACTTAAAGGCAGCACAGTTTAAGACAAGCTCCATTTATTTTTTGGGGAGTCCATGATGGTTGTGCACAGATGCTGTGTGTGGCCCACCATCCCATAATAATAACCATGCTTCTGTTCTCCACTTCTTGCTCTCTCTCTCTCTCTCTCTCTCTCTCTCTCTCTCTCTCTCTCTCTCTCTCTCTCTCTCTCTCTCTCTCTCTCTCTCTCTCTCTCTCTCTCTCTCTCTCTCTCTGTTGTGTCTGCTGAATATGCAACTCTGAGGGCAGATCTGTCTCCTGTGGTATTTCATGCTTGACTACTAAATCACATCTGCTTTGTGTGCTTTTATATATAGTATTATGTAGCTATTAATCTACTCTATCTTCTCTGGTGTTTACAGTTTCTGTTAATTATATCGAAGTCTATATTTCCCCTCCTCTCATCTCCTATCGTATTTTATTGAAACCTCTTTATAAAGTTTGTCTGGGAGGCTGAGGGTGTAGCCAATGGGCCGTCCTTCCTGTTCCATCTCCCAGTGGGCAGGGGTTCAGCCTACACAGGAGGGCAGGGCCTCGCATTAGCCTCACTGCAGGGCCTCACCGCAGGGCCTCACAGCAGGATCGTCAGGTTCCCAGTGGGGTGACACAGAGCAGAAGTAGTTTAGCTCCACCAGGGTAGGAATGGAGTGTGGGGAGGTTAGATTGGTAGTGCTGATTTTCATACATCTGGGTTGTGATGCAGCTGGAGAGGTAATGAGAGCTGAAATGGGCTTTTCACCTGACTGCCTTATAATGTTATATAACTTTGTTTTTGATGTCACTTGCAGGAAATGACCAGGTGCTCTATTGTAATGAGCACCACAAATCATGTTTCCACTGACATCTCCTTGGCGTCATTCCCTGTGGTGTGTGTGTGTGTGTGTGTGTGTGCGTATGTGTGTGTCCTGCAGCCAGAGATATCCAGGCATGGGAGTATGTCCCTCTTGGGCCTTTCCTGGGGAAGAACTTTGGGACCACCATCTCCCCCTGGGTGGTCCCCATGGAGGCCCTGATGCCCTTCGCTGAGCCCAACGCTGTGCAGGTGGGTCTGGGGACGTCCTGGGTCTCTCTGGGCCCCTCTGGTACTCTCTGGGCAGCTTGAGCCTGGAATGTTCCGTGTTTATTGTCTCCATTTGTTGTTGTTCTAGGATCCCGAGCCCCTCCCCTACCTTCGCCATGACGACGCCTACACCTTCAACATTAACTTGTTTGTGTCAGTGAAAGGTCAGGAATCAATGCACACCACACACTCAAACAAACACAAACTAATGGGTTTGGTTCCAATACAATTAAACAGGTGCCCACTCACTGAGCCAGTGTAAGCCCAGAGGCCACTGGTAACAATGAGTCACCGTTTAGAGCTTTTACATGCTCGACAAAGAAGTTTCTCTCCCTCTCTCTCATCCTCCCTCTCTCTATCTCACATATATTTACATTTACATTTAGTCATTTAGCAGACGCTCTTATCCAGAGCGACTTACAGTAAGTACAGGGACATTCCCCCCGAGGCAAGTAGGGTGAAGTGCCTTGCCCAAGGACACAACGTCATTTGGCACGGCCGGGGAATCGAACTGGCAACCTTCTGATTACTAGCCCGCTTCCCTCACCGCTCAGCCACCTGACTCCCATATATATTTGGACATCTTGTCTGTATTGTGTGTCTCCAGGAGAGGGCATGAGGGAGGCAGCCACCATATGCAAGTCCAACTTCAGGGTAAGTTTCCATCCAGCTGAGCTTGGGGAAGAGCAGTTGTGGTGTGTGGTCATGGAGATCGAGTGTTCACAGATCCTGTCAAACTTCATATTCAACCTCCACCCCCCTCTCTATCCCCCACACTCTCCCCCCCCCCCCTCATCCTCGCTCTACCCCTCTCACTCTCTAACCCCTACTCTCTGTCTCCCTCCCTCCAACCCCCACTCTCTATCTCCCCACTCTCCTCCCCCCTCCAGTATATGTACTGGACTATGAAGCAACAGCTGGCCCACCACACAGTCAACGGCTGCAATGTCAGACCAGGAGACCTGCTGGCCTCTGGAACTATCAGTGGACCTGTGAGTGTGTGTGTGTGTGTGTGTGTGTGTGTGTGTGTGTGTGTGTGTGTGTGTGTGTGTGTGTGTGTGTGTGTGTGTGTGTGTGTGTGTGTGTGTGTGTGTGTGTGTGTGTGTGTGTGTGTGAGCGAGCATGTACGTCTGTGTGTGTGTGTGTGTGCGAGCATGTACGTGTGTGTGTGTGAGAGAGCATGTATGTCTCTGTGTGTGTGTGTGTGTGTGTGTGTGTGTGTGTGTGTGTGTGCGAGCATGTACGTCTGTGTGTGTGTGTGCGAGCATGTATGTGTGTGTGTGTGTGTGTGTGAGAGAGCATGTATGTCTGTGTGTGTGTGTGTTCTTGACTGTCTCTCTCTGCTGGGTCCACAGGACCCGGAGAGTTTTGGCTCCCTGCTGGAGCTGTCCTGGAGGGGCTCCAAGAGCATCGACCTGGGAGGAGGGGAGACCAGGACGTTCCTCAGGGACGGGGACCAGGTGACCATCACAGGTAGGGGACCAGGTGACCATCACAGGTAGGGGACCAGGTGACCATCACAGGTAGGGGACCAGGTGACCATCACAGGTAGGGGACCATCACAGGTAGGGGACCAGGTGACCATCACAGGTAGGGGACCAGGTGACCATCACAGGTAGGGGACCAGGTGACCATCACAAGTAGGGGACCATCACAGGTAGGGGACCAGGTGACCATCACAGGTAGGGGACCAGGTGACCATCACAGGTAGGGGGGCCGCACAGAGTTGGTGTGCTGCTGCTTCACACATCAGATGGAAACTCCTCCCCCCCAGACAGTCCTCCCTGTACAGAGCTGCTTTGCAGAGGCCCTGACTCTCTCTCTCACACACACACACACACACTGTCATACACACAAACTCTCACATATGCAAACTCTCTCACACACACACACACACTGTCATACACACAAACTCTCACATACGCAAACTCTCTCACACACACACACACACACACTGTCATACACACAAACTCTCACATACGCAAACTCTCTCACACACATACACGCTTTCTCTCTATCTTTCTCTCTCTTTCAGTCTCTCTCTATGAATATGTACACACTATATAATACATTTGATTATGTTCAAGATTAGATTAGCAATTTGCATCTAACCCGAAATGCAAACAGTAATAACTTAGGGCAAATAGGAATATCAGGAATAACAGTGCAACAGTGCAGTAATGAGATATGGGACATCAAACAGATTACTGAAGTACAGATTAAATTGTTAAAGTTCAAATGTATACAGTAGATAAGATATAGAGGTAGAAAATGACAAAGAAAATAAAGAGTAAACCAAAATTTCTGTCTAGGTTACTGTGAAGGTAATGGGTACAGGGTAGGTTTCTCATGTGTATGAATATGTGTCCATCTCTCTAGGTTACTGTGAAGGTAATGGGTATAGGGTAGGTTTTGGGCCCTGTGTGGGCTCCATACTCCCAGCCCTGCAGCCTTGAGGGGTTCACTTCAGATCTGCCTTCCTTGGGAGCCTGGAGACGACTTCAACCACTGCTCTCGGTCATTCTCCAGGATGATGTCTGAGTTTTGTCATCGATTGTTACTGACTTGCTGTTGACCGGAGAAGGATTGTAGCTTTGTCATTCCAGCATTGTGTTACCAGAAACAGTATTATGTTCCCTACTGGTTTATGTGTTTGGGAGCTTAAATATAAGAAGTGAAAGAAAGCCTTTTATGTCTGTTTTGTGGTTCTTGTAGAAGAGGCAGCAGTCACAACACACCTGCCCTCCTCCGCTCAGTCTCTCAGCTCCTGCTAAGCTTCTTACTGTCTGTCTGGGCCCAGGAAGTCAGATATGACTGTGAGGAGAGCACTGAAGCCGGAGATGGCATGGCTCCATCTCCTGCTGCTTAATCGACCCACTCTCCTCTCCTGTATCACGGCTGAGCCTGCCTCCTCTCATCCTGCCTCCTCTCATCCTGCCTCCTCTCATCCTGCCTCCTCTCATCCTGCCTCCTCTCATCCTGCCTCCTCTCATCCTGACCCCTCTCATCCTGACCCCTCCTGTCTCCTTCCTACAATTGATTCAATAACTTTATGTAACTGTGTGTGTGTGTGTGTGTTTGTAATTCTATACTTGTGAGGACAACAACCTGACAGACCTTTAAAGTGAGGACGTTTTTCTTTGTGAGGACATTTTTGCTGGTCCTCACAAGCAAATAGCTTCAAACTCTTAAACTGACACCCTATGACCATAGGCATCCATCTCTGCAAATTTCACCAAAAGTCCTCACCTATGTGGTAGGCCCTCAACCTTTTTTGATTGGTTTCTGAATCAGGGTTATTTTTCTGATTGGCTAGAATTTTCACCACATGACCAAGGGAGAGGAAGGAAGTGGTTTAAACAGCCACCTGCTTTTGCTTCATTTGGGAAACCCAAATGCAATGATTAACTTCTATATCAGTTACTAAATGTCTCACATATTATATTTGAGCTTGGGCAAAAAAAGTAAAAGGGCTGCTAGTTCAATGTTTATTACAATCTAGGCCAAACAAAGTTTATAAAAATCAATGGCGATTTTGGCATGACATAAAAAAAAAAAAATCCTGGACATCCTATTTTGGAACCATTAAAAAACGTCTGTCCAAGATTTCCAAATTTCTAAATCTTGACAGAGACTTGCTTACTTTCTTACTTATTTTTTGTAAATAAACTACATTTAGGAAAATGTTTTGAATAATACTACTTTTAGCTTGTTCATTAGATTTTCCAGACTTATGACTAAACTTTTTATCTGATATTCAGCCAAACTCTGCATTGCACACAATGTATTTGGTATAGATTAATTAATTGCCCACTTTGAATAGTCTCCTAAAATAACCAGATAAACATTTGTGCCAGTCATAAAAGTTGGGAGACCTAAGGCTGCATATTGGGTGGCCTTGGGAGAGGTTGGTAAGTGGCAGTTTGATACATTTGATTTGGCTTACAGCACAACTCACTCACCCCTCCCCCACTAGGTTCTGAGTGGCAAAGCTGGTTCAAGTGATGTTTATGACAGGTGGTCAGTGGTGTGTGTAAGTCAGAGGACTCAAATCAGAGAGGGAAACTGTTTTTTAGGATTGTTGATGGAAAATGTGTATTGGTCACTTTAAGATATATTTAGGGTTCCTCCAGTAGCATGGAACCTATTGTATTTGTTAGTTCTATTAGGGTTCCTCCGGTAGGAGGGTTGTTTTTGTTAGTATTCTTCTTCTTATTATTTTTCTTCTCCTTGCGCCCCGATATCTCAAAAAGTCCCTCATCATACATTTTCTAATTTGGCAAATTGATACTACATCCAAGTGGGTACCCCCACACCAAATATGGGCCACATCGGACCATAGGGGGCGCCACAGGCCACGCCCAAAAGTCAAATGTTCAAAGTGATGGCATTTCCACCCCATTGCTCCAATTCTTCTGAACCTTGGTGTGCATGCCTCATTTTTCATGAGGAACAAAAAATCCTCAAGGACCCATAAGGTCCGCCATGATGGATTTTCCTGTACAGTGATAATTTTGGAAAACCTTAAAAATTCCTCTTCTCTTGAACCAAAGCTCTAATTGACTTGAAATTGTGTACAGATATGTATCATTGAGGTATTTAAAAACGTTACTTGATGGCTGAAAGGGGTGTATTTATGTAAATGTCCACATTGCCCCAATATGTTTGTGTCACTAAATCAAATGTATTTTTGAAGTATGGTTCAAACCTAATAGTTCTGTATATCCCAGCATCAAATGATTCTTACTGTACACTGAGGGCACTAGTATGAGTAACCACAATAAGTTTCAGGCATGTGACACTTTCCTAGTCAGAGTTAGCAGGGGGTGCATTTCATGGCAAGAAGGAATACAACAAGCCTGTCGTGAAATGTACCCCCCTCTATTGTCTGTTCTGTATATTCCAGCATCAAATGATTCTTTCTGTACACTGAGGGCACTAGTATGAGTACCCACAGTAGGTTTCAGGCATGTGACACTTTCCTAGTCAGAGTTAGCAGGGGGTGCATTTCATGGCAAGAAGGAATACAACAAGCCTGTCGTGAAATGCACCCCCCTTTATTGTCTGTTCTGTATATCCCAGCATCAAATGATTCTTACTGTACACTGAGGGCACTAGTATGAGTAACCACAGTAGGTTTCAGGCATGTGACACTTTCCTAGTCAGAGTTAGCAAGGGGTGCATTTCATGGCAAGAAGGAATACAACAAGCCTGTCGTGAAATGCACCCCCCTCTATTGTCTGTTTTGTATATCCCAGCATCAAATGATTCTTACTGTACACTGAGGGCACTAGTATGAGTAACCACAGTAAGTTTCAGGCATGTGACACTTTCCTAGTCAGAGTTAGCAGGGGGTGCATTTCATGGCAAGAAGGAATACAACAAGCCTGTCGTGAAATGCATCCCCCTCTATTGTCTGTTTTGCATATCCCAGCATCAAATGATTCTTACTTTACACTGAGGGCACTAGTATGAGTAACCACAGTAGGTTTCAGGCATGTGATTGCTGAAGAAATTCAACCTGCCAAAGACAATGATGGTGCACTTCTACACAGCCATCATTGAGTCCATCCTCACCTCCTCCATCACCATCTGGTAAGCTGCTGCCACTGCCAAGGACAAGAGCAGACTGCAGCGAATCATCCGCACTGCTGAGAAGGTGATCGGCTGCAATCTGCCCACTCGAGGACCTACACACCTCGAGGACATAATAGATTTCTTATTGTTCTATCAAGTACTGAAAAGCCATTTTATTTGTATAAATTTTTATAACCTTATCATTATGACATCTCTACCGTAACCCAACCATTGTGACCGGGGGGAAACCTTCAGGGACATCTAGGCCCTCAGAGAGGGCCTAATATATTCTAAAAATATATATTTAAAAGTAATCTGTTGTCATTTTATTTTATCAATTCATAATTTGACCATGTTTCTGAAATAAACCCCTTCAATCCTGCCTATTCAGTTTGTGTTGGAATGTGAAGAGTTAAATGAAAAAATCCCCTTTTGTCACCCTATCAGAATGTTGCTGTCTCCGTTGTTGGGAGGAAAGTGCTATGCTCTGTGATTGGTGGTCCAGCTATGAATTTACAGAGGGCCGATTAATAGTAGGCTAATTCAATGAAAGACTAATTTCCATTGACAGTAAAATTGACCAATCATATCTTCCTTCTAAATGGGTGGGCTTTGTTATCGCTAACTTTATGACAAGTTCCGCCGGCTGTGGGGAACGCGATCACAAGCTAATAAACTAGCTAACGAAACGTTGTTCGTTCACTTCACAATGGAAGCCGCGAGTAACGTTCCCGCTAGTGAGGAAGACATTGTTTCACATTTGTTATATGCGCCGTTTTCATGGTTAACTTTTAATGAGAAGTTGGAGTTAACCAAATCATCCAAAGAGACAGTAGAATGGACTAGGTTTTCAAGTAAAGATCATCAAAGGTAGGCAATGTTATTTAAAAACATTTCGGCCGCCGTGCCAACTGATTTTATTCTGGCTGCCACTGTTTTGTAGCCCTAGCCTACCAATGTGTTGTGAATGACCGGTCATTCTGTAGGCTAAATGTACCAAACGCAACGTCATTATGCACAATTACTTAAATAGTGCCTCAAGGGCTGTCTCAAATAGTGCTTAATGACCAACACAATTTCCTGTAGGGATAATGGTGTGTGCGTGCTGTATAGTGGTTTTTCCCGAGGTCAGAAGGCCAAGGATTAAGAGTCAGGGTTCCAGATTGTGACATAATTACTAGCATCCAACTATTGTGACATCACTACTAGAATCATACAATCGTGACATCACACCTGGTATCTAACCATTGAGACATCACTATTGAAACCCAACCATCGCGACCATAGATATATATAAAGACTTAAAAAAAAAGTTAATAGTCTTTATATATATCTCTGATCGCGACACCCCTACTGGGAACCTGCCATTGTGATATCACTACTGGAACCTAACCATTGTGACATCAGTACTGGAATTTAAGCATTACGACGTCACAGGTCAGTTAGTTCTCTCTAGAGTCCAAGTCTGTCTCTGTGAGGCTGAGCAGCATTGCTTTAGACGAAAACGTGCCAGCCCTCAGTATTTATCTTTTAACGTCGAAAGACTTCCAGCAGAGTGTGTCGGATAGAACGATCGTGTCAGACAGGAGCAGAACAAACAACCGAAGAGCGCAGGACGTGGCGAACACAGACGCTCTTAGGAGCTCCACAACAGCCTTGTCGCCATGGAGAAACCTGATGAGTCACACTGTGACATTCAGCTTCGGAGTAGATGACGGGTGCTTCAGCCAGGTCCTTTGATGTTCCTTTATCAACGGGCCACGGACTCGTGTGAAGTGTGTCTCGCAAGCAATCCTATTTCAGAACATGTTCCACCAAGCCGGCTCCTTTGATGTGTGTGTAGGCTGTCATCACGCCTGTTACGAAGAAGAGACGCTTCCTATTGGTGTGCTCGCTCCTGTGTTGCTCCTGCTATATTGATATAAGAAGCGTGTGTATGTGTGTCTGTAAGAGAGAGAGAGAGAGAGGGGTAGGGAGAGGGGGGAGGGAGGGAGGGAGGGAGGGAGAGGTTTGTCCAACACTGTGATACGGGGATTGTTGGAACAGGACTGGTGTTGTTGTGAGTGGGTGTGGGTTTAACAGGAGACCAAGCCTGGCTTTCCAAACTCAGGGTCACAGAACTGCTGAGGCAGGATCAGCTTAGAAAGGCCAGCTAATTAAGAAACATCGATTCCTATACGGAAACACAGGGGAGAAATACAGCGCAGTCTGTTTACCATGGGACCGAACACCGTAGGGCTACATAGACTTGTGTTTACAGAGGCTGTGCCAAATACTACAGGGCTGCAGTACATCGACCCGCCTGCATACATTAACACCTGTGTGTCCAGTGGCCGGGCTGTGGGGGTGGGGGTTTGTGTTTGTAAAGGCTGGGCTATGGTGTGTGTTTGTGTGAACGTGTGTGGATGTGAGAGAGAGAGAGACTGAGAGTGTCTGTGAGTTTGTGTGTATGTTTGTGAGAGAGACTGAGAGTGTGTGTGTGTGTGTGTGTTTGTGTGTGTGTGTGAGAGAGAGAGACTGAGAGTGTGTGTTTGTGTGTATGTGTGAGAGAGAGAGACTGAGAGTGTGTGTTCGTGTGTATGTAGGCTAGGTAGGCTCTCCTGCCAAAGTAAATTCCTTGTCTGTGCAAACTTTCATGGCGAATAAAAACCCATTCTGATTCTGATGTGTGAGACTGAGAGTGTGTGTTTGTGTGTATGTGTGTGTGTGTGTGAGAGAGAGAGAGAGAAAAAGACTGAGACTGTGTGTGTGTGTGTGAGAGAGAGAGACACTGAGTGTGTGTGTGTGGCTCTGCCAGTCTCCTCAGGACCAGATGGTCGCCTCTGGGTCGTCCGTCATCACGGTTCACCTACCGATGTTCATCTCCATATTATATGAGAAGTATGCAGCGTGTAGAGCAGAGAAAAGTAAGGAGGTAAGTGGTTTTTAAAGCCCAACCTTTACGTTGGTTACGGAACATAGGACAGATATTGATCCAGGTGGCCTTTAGAGAAAGATGAAGGATGGGGGAACTGGTTTGATGGAACGCAGACAGGAAAGGAAACCACCCATAGAACACACTGCAGTGGTTCATTCCAGATCCCGCTCCTCTCATCCAATCAGAACGCAGAGCTCACCCTCAGGGGTCAATGATCAGGAGTCCCTGTTACTCTCAGAAGCACTGACCCACTACAGCTGTTCAACACCTCGTCTCTAGGCAACGTGTCCAGAGCTGCCAGAGGCTGTCTTCACGGCATGTGTGTGTGGGGCTGTTTCCTCCATTCCTCTCTCTCTCTCTCTGTTTTTCCTCTGGGTTGTCCTGGCCCACGTCACACACACCCTGGGAGGAGGTGGGGAGAGTTCATGGGCTGATGGGGTGGTGCGGGAATGTGCATTTTTAACGCTACTTTCTCAGCACAATTTACAATCCAAACAAATAGTTATGCTGGGCTGACTAGTGTGTCTGACCCTGCCAAGAAAATGACAGACTTCTGCATTTAAACAAATGAAGAAGAAAAGTGAAGTTTGGGCACACTCGGCTTGATTAGTTGCTGGCTTGTAGGAAAGGACAACTCCCCCCCCCCCCCCTTCTGAGCAGGGACAGGCTAGGGAAACAAGACTTAGCTTAACTAATTCATCTGACCTTTACGCAGAAGAAAAAGAGTTTTGGAACAATGGCGGTTTTGAATAAAACAAACTTAAACCATGTGTTGTTTTCCACGGCCTTTAATCAAAAGCTCACGGCAAGTTTATGATCGTAAAAAAAAAAAAAATGCAGCACAGAGCTGTACGGGATGAAAAACGTACCATTGAACATACTGTACTTCTTCATAAGAAGCCTGCATGTTGTCACTATGACAACCCCCCGCCCCCCCAACCCCCACCACCACCACTCTTTCATGTGAGCGCCCTGACCTTGCTGCTCTTGTGGCTTAGTTCCAGGCCCCTGGTCACGACACAGCAGGGCTGAGTGCAGGAGGAGGCTGCTTGACAGCCTGATGATAACCACTTCAATGCCCTCTGAACTCCCCTGCCCAATCCCGGCCCCTCCAGGCGTCTCCCGGCCCCTCCAGGCGTCTCCCGGCCCCTCCAGGCTCCTCCCGGCCCCTCCGATGGGGCAGCAGGTTCAAGTGGAGTCAAGTCCCTGGACAGCTGAAACCACCTGGCTGCTGCAGGCAGGCGGGCTGGCTAATTAGTCAGGTTCGCTCCTCTCTCGAAAAACCACATCCATTCCAGCGATCCCTCCTCCGGGCACTGTGATTAATCCCTGACCCTGACCATTGATGTTCTGGAGAGGCGTTTTCCACACCTCAAAGAGGAGATGTGTAAGAGATAGCGGACTATCTTCACGGTGTCACTGTAACCCCATGGCCCTGCCAGGGAGAGCGCTCTGTCTTGTGTGTCACATGATTTGCATGTGTGGAGATCTTACGGGCTATAACATTCCAGAACCCAGGAGAGGGAGTATGCATGTCTGGGGGGGAGGGGCAAGAGGTAGAGAGAGAGGGAGAGAGACATAGAGACATGCATGGAGAGAGGTGGCATGAGGACGCTGGAGAAGAGGGAGGGGGAGGGGGTGCATGCATGAAGGTGTGAATTGCTGTTCATACACAGAACATGTTGTCAGTACCAGACAAATGGCAGGAGCCTCATATACACACACACACACACACACACAACACACACTTTCACACTCCTCCACCCACACTTTTACACCCACATGCCAAATGCTCTGAATTTTCTCCTTGTGCTTCTGAAGGCTGAATGTTTAGCCTAAAACCTACTCTGACCTTTCCACTGGAAGAGTCATGGCAGAGCTGTCTCTGACTGGTTCTGCTGCGGCAGGGTTAGCAAAACAGACGACGCAGCAGCCAAAACCAACTTCCCAAAACAGAAACTTTTTCCTCTTCTGGACTTTGTACTGTGTTTTACTGAACGATGTTAACTGAATGTTAGGATGTGTCTTGGACCTCATCATCTTAAATCTGTTTGAAATGCATCACTTCTGCTGCTGTAGCAGTGCAGCTTTATACTGACCTGCAGGCTACTGTGTAGCCTACTCTCTTCAACCTCTTAAAAACCTCTTAAAAAAACACTTCAAAGTGTTGATCCCTTTAAAGGCCCATTCACACGAAGGACGATAGCGAAAACTATAACTATAATACTTACTCCTCTCATTCTACACAGCATGCCAGCTTTTCCTCCCGGCAGGGCAGAGCTCATGTGTGCTCCGGCTGGAGGGAATCGTATTTAAAAGAGTAGCAGAGCCACACCACAACGATAACGAAGACAACTATCTAGCAGTGGTTCTCAACCCTGTCCTCAGGGCCCCCCTGTCCTCAGGACCCCCCGGTCCTCAGGGCCCCCCGGTCCCTCAGGGCCCCCCGGTCCTCAGGCCCCCCCGGTCCTCAGGGCCCCCCGGTCCTCAGGGCCCCCCGGTCCTCAGGACCCCCCGGTCCCTCAGGACCCCCCGGTCCCTCAGGGCCCCCCGGTCCCTCAGGACCCCCCTGTCCTCAGGGCCCCCCTGTCCTGCATGTTTTAAATGTTTCCCTGCTCCAACACACCTGATTCAAATAAATGGCTTGTTATCGAGCTCTGTAGGAGCCTGGTAACGAACATGTATTTGAGAGTTGGAGAAAAAGTCTTTCAATCCGAGATGAGACTTTTGTAGGACTGACTGAGGTGTTTATTTGAAGTGCAGGAGATGGCGGGAAAGTTCCCTGTAGACCACCACTCAGAGGAGGTTTATCAGGCTTCATATGTGACCCAGTTACACGTCCAAGATAATTCATCGTCGGAGTCATTTACATTCAATTAAAATATCACACGAAGACAATTAGGATCAACCAAATAGGGGTACTTCATTATCATCTTTATTATAGACAGGCTAAATGTAGCTCATTCTCCTCATATGTCAAACAGAGCCTTCTAGTCAACTGCAACTGATGTGTGTCTGGAACTGCTTATCATCTACTTCCTCAGGTATCTCCTGTCCTGCACGTTTTAGATGTTTCCCTGCTCCAACATACCTGATTCAAATGAATGGGTCGTTATCTAGTTATGCAGAAGCCTGTTAACGTCCATTCATTTGAATCAGGTGTGTTGGAACAGGGAAATATCTAAAACATGCAAGACAAGGGGGTCCCTGAGGACCAGGGTTGAGAACCCCTGCTCTACTGAATACCAGACATAACCTGACCCTTGCTCCTCTGAAGGTTTTACAGTTAGAGCGTTTATGAGAGCTTAACCCTGCCCCAACTAGTGAGGGCAGATTCACCTCCTGAAGGGTTGTATTTCCAGACGGCAGCAGGAGAAGGAGTGAGCCTTGTCTGATGTGCAGTCCTGTTACATACAGCAATAGGCTTTAACCCTCGTGCTGCCTTCGGGTCACATGACCCAAAGGTTCGTAACGAACCATCGTTGTGTTTACCGAATTTTACCCAATACAAAAACAAATAAAAATAATTTTCTTTTAACCATTCCAATGTGGGGGGTCTGAGACAGCCCGACAGTTAAAAGAAAATGCTTCACTTTGTTTTTGTATGAGGTAAATTTGTCGCAATACGACGTTGAGTCACAATGACTGATGGGTCAGAATGACCCGAAGATAACACAAGGGTTAAGACTGGCTATCTGTGGTTTCAGCTCAGGCACTTCATAACATGCACGTCAAAAAATCATTTTCACAAACGATAAAGGCTCTAGGCCTACGCAAGTCAAGGATGCAACTGATCAGAAAACAACACTGACATATCAGATTGTGCTCCAGCTAATATGAAGACAGCGGTAAAGGGAGGCAGGCTTGATTTATGAACGGAGCAATAAAATACTTAGCAGGATGGTTTATTTAAGCAATAGTTCACATCACGCCGTAGTATATGGGGGAGTCTGTTGGCTGAGCGGTGAGGGAATCGGGCTAGTAATCCGAAGGTTGCCAGTTCGATTACCGGTCATGCCAACTGACGTTGTGTCCTTGGGCAAGGCACTTCACCCTACTTGCCTCGGGGGAATGTCCCTGTACTTACTGTAAGTCGCTCTGGATAAGAGCGTCTGCTAAATGACTAAATGTAAATATGTTTTTTGTATCACAGTTGGGCGTTGGTCAGCCCGACACGGCCCGACACGAAGCAGAGTAGGCTAATATATCACGGCCTGAAGTGAGCTATTGGTTTTCGAAAGCGTTCACACAGTATGTCAAAATGAAAGTAATATACACTCCCATGTATAGTTTTTATTAATAAAATGTAAAAAAAGATAAAGTTAAAATAGGCCCCCCTGGCTGCCTGCACATTTTCATCACAGGGTAGCGTTATTTTTCAATCGTTATTTGGCATTCTGCTAGCCAGCTACCTTTTGTTTGTTAACTAATTAACTAACTACCATAGGCCGAAGTTAACCTTAAATGTCTCCATTTTGTTAGCTAGCTAACTCATGGTTTGTTGGTGCTAAAGTTTTTTCTCAGACGTAGAGTGATAGTGAATTGTGCATAGGAATTAAGACTATTCGACTATTGGTTCATGTCATGAACCAATATGATTTGAGTTACCCGTTTTATAAAATGTCATGAACCAAGACTTATTAGACATGGTTGTCACTATGTGCATGGGTTTGTGTGTTTTCTGTTGGTGAACGTTTCATGAATTTGTCTTTTTGAAGAAGTGTGTTGAGGACATTCCTTTTCCTCTGCTTTGCCATGCAGAAACGATTGATGGACCACGAAGCTCAGAGTCTGTAAAGTCGATAAACTGACGTTCTGTTGCTTTTTCATGAGCAAACGCAAGTCAATAAGTTAGGAAAGTAATTTTTCTTTATGGTTTAAAAAAAAAACCTGTACAAATGTCAATGTAGTATATCTGTCTACTGTCTGTATGCTGAGTCATATCATCTTCATCATCTTCATCATACTGGTCATCTTCATTTAAAGGGACAGAACTGTGTGCAGAGGACTTGGTGGGGGTAGACATGGTGAGCGTGGTCACCTGTCCTTTATTCACCTGTCCTAAAGTCTTCAGCTGAACATGAAGCTCAGTGTTTCTCAGCAATAGGCTGCTTCAGGTATGTCTCAGTCAGACTGGAGTGTGTCAATTGAACTGGAGTGTGTCAGTTGCACTTGAGTCTGTCAGGAGTGTGTGTCAGTTGAACTGGAGTGTCAGTTGAACTGGAGTGTTTGTCAGTTGGACTGGAATGTTTGTCAGTTGGACTGGATTGTGTCTCAGTCGGCCTGGAGTGTGTGCTTTTGTGGCAGGATCAGGTTTTCCCTGTCACTCTGGTGTCCCTTGCTCCACACAGTGTGTGGCTGTATGTGTCCAAGTGTGAGAACATGCCTGTGTGTGTGTGTGTGTGTGTGTCAGTCATCCAGATGCTGCTCCTCCCAGGTGGAGGTGGGGATGGCACTGTAGGGGTCCATGATGACCTTGGCACAGCGTATGATCATGGCCACCAGGAGCAGACAGAGGAAGGCGATGCAACCCAGAGTCAGACCCTGGTCCACGTCCACGAAGGCCGGGTCCGGAGTGGTCTCTGCCTCCATCGCTGTTCTCTGTCCGAGTCCTCAGCCTCACGCACACACGCCACGACCATCCTGAGGGGCGATCTGCGAGGGAGAGAGGGACAGGGGAGGAGCGTGGACACGGAGGGAGAGAGGGACAGGGGAGGACGGGGAGGAGCGTGGACACAGAGGGAGAGAGGGACAGGGGAGGAGCGTGGACACGGAGGGAGAGAGGGACAGGGGAGGACGGGGAGGAGCGTGGACACGGAGGGAGAGGGGGACAGGGGAGGACGGGGAGGAGCGTGGACACGGAGGGAGAGAGGGACAGGGGAGGACGGGGAGGAGTGTGGACACGGAGGGAGAGAGGGACAGGGGAGGACGGGGAGGAGTGTGGAAACAGGGAGAGAACGAAGGAGAGGCAAAGAGAAAAGGAACTCAGATGAAGCTGAAGGGAATGGAGACGAAGTGAAAGAGAAGATCAAAGGTTTTTTTCCGACTACTCTTCGGAAACATCCTCGGACACCTTCAGGCCTACGATGTTCTGACGAGTTGCTTTATTATAGCTTCTATAAAATTATAGATCAATTCTGTCTCTAGCTGTCTCTCTATCTTTCTCTTTCTAATCTGCTGCAGCCTGAATCTAGTCCGTAAACCCATTTGGAACTACAGATGCTAGATAATTAGATATTTTCGTTTGAGTGATTCCTCCCTGACAGGTCTGTGTAAAATCCTAATAGATTTGATGGTGTTTTAACTCCTGCTGTTTATCAGGAGTTGGAGCATCCTTCATTTTTATTGCCCTGACAGAAACAGGATACAGGAAACTGCTTCTGATTAAAGACATTTGAGATCTCTCTCCTAATGGTTCTGCAGTCCCAACTGTCAATAAAACCCATTCACAAGGACACAGATAAACAGCACCACTACTGGACAACGGTTATGAAACCAAAGCGCTCTAAATAATAAATGCATTACGACAACATAAAATGTGTACTTGGGCCATTCCTTTCACCAAGTGCACATTCTGTGACTGAATAAACCGCAGGATCATCAGGACTCTTCATACAGCTGTGTCTAAGCCAGAAACCGCATTAAAGTGTTGTATGTTCAGAAAGCAGAACTGTGGTGATTTGTTTTGACGGTCAGTCTTTAGATACATCCACTGCAAGGAGATCAGAAACACCAATCTGGATGAAACAGAAGAGAGGAAAAGACAATACAGTTTGTGTTTTTATTTGCCCCTCTTGTCGGCTCTGTCCATCAGTGTTTATTCCACTGCAGATAGACGAGGGGAGGATACGAGGGGAGGATACGAGGAGAGGATACGAGGAGAGGGGACAAGGAGAGGAAGCCAACTCCCCTAGGGTATTGAGATGCAGCCATGCCAGGGTTTCCCAGGGCAACGCAAGCTGGTGGCAGCAGAGTGATGCTGAGTTAAAACAGAGCGACATGATTGGACCTTACCCCCTGGTGGGCACCCCTGGTGGGCAGATTAAACTGCTAGCTGAGCGTTTCACCCTCACTGTCTCTCTCTCTGTTCTCTCTCAAGCCCGCCGCCCTCTACCTGTCTCATCCGTTCCTACCTGTCTCACCTGCTGTACCTCTCTCAACCCCTCTACCTGTCTCACCTGCTGTACCTCTCTCACCCCCTCTACCTCTCTCCTCCCTTCTACCTATCTAACCCACTCTTTACTTTTCTCACCCCATATGTGTCTCACCCAGTCAACTACCTTTCTCCCCCTCTCTCCATCCCCCCACCTGTCTCACCCTCTCTCCACCCCCCCACCTGTCTCACCCTCTCTCTACATTCTCAGAGACTGACAGCCGACAGCCCCATAACCCTCCCATAGTTTTCCCAGCACACGAAGAATGGAGCAACCTTTTACCCTTGAACAGACTTTCCCCCCACAACTACCACCCTCACCCCCCCCCCCCAATACACACAGACTTTTGACAGGCACACAAGGTTCAGTAATTTTCTCCCTACATCACAGACCCGTCTGCGCAGGAGAGAGGGAAAGAGGGGGTGGGGGGTGGAAGGGAAAGAGGCCGAGATCCTCGGGGGAAATAATCATGTTCAATACGTCATCCATCCATCTATACTACATCCCGTCACAATGCTACATTTGCTAGATAGTGCTAAGACAGTACAGCCGAACAGGAAGGAACGGAAGTGCATCGTTCTGTGATCAGAGTCAAGGAACTGTCTCTTCTTTTTATACTTGCCACATTGTCAAATGGCTGTTAGATTCTGATTTAAGGGGACAACCTCTCTCTGAGTCTTTCTAGTAGTGCCTATTCTTCTCTCTCACCCTTACTCTTTCCTTTTGCTTACTTCCCCCCCCCCCCTCTCTCACTCACTCACTCACTCAGTCTCTGGACTCTACGCTATTGTAGCCTTGGTTACCCTTATTAGCAATTTAATGGAAAATTACAGCTGAGTGTGAACCGGCAGCATGTGAACCAGCCCTGCATTTCATCCTTCCACAGCACTCAAATACAACTGTTATAGCTTTGATTGATACATCTGCACGCAATCATTCCTGTCATTAGCCATTTACTGAAGATAAAACAAATGTTGTGTAAGACCAGGAGCTCTGTGGCCATTAAGATGGACTGGCTGCTTCTGAAGGGTGTCGTTTTGATTGAATATTCCAGGAATAGGTTTACAAGATATTCGAATGAGAACAAATAAACAAATGTGTCAGAAACATTTAATGCGATTGATGACATTTGGTGCATTCCTCCATATTTCTTGTACAAACACACACACACACAACACCTCATGCATACAAACCACCCAGCATCAGAAGGTATTCTCCAGCTACCAGAGGCAGGGTGAATCATGATAATGAGCTCAAGTACGAAGCCCCTCATTTGTTATTCCAGGGCATTTTCCATCCAGATATCCCTGCTGAAAGATCTCCTGTCCCTCACTCAGACATGGCTGAAGTGGATAATATGGCTGAACGGAGCACCTCATCAAAATCATTACACTTATAATACATCGACAGGGAAAGCTGTGTGATGCTGTGCAGGACCAATAAATTACTTGTGTTATTGATCTTCAGAGGAGCGGTTATGAAAATGATGAATGGTGTTGTTTGTAATGAGGAAGACACACCAAGCTGGGTAATTATATCAGTAACAAGATGCACTGGCATGGCATTGTGGGTAAGTTCCAAACAGGTTCTTTTGAGTTATCACCGTTCATCTGTGGCCTTTATGTTCACGATAGTCCAGTACTATATGGGGAGTTAGGCAGGCAGGAGGAAGGCTGGACAGAAAAAGGCAGACGGACAGAGAGAAGCAGACTGCAGAGACTGAGAGGTCCTGCGTTGGAAGATAAACGACTGCTGTTAGTGTTATCATTTAGACCCTAATACACTGTGACACCCACAGCCTCGCCATAATTGACTGCTATGATTAACAGACTGCAATCATGTGGACAGCTTTACTTTAAGCAGGCACACACACATACACACACACTGTGATAAAGGCTGTCCTGTGTAATCTGTGGGTATAGGGAGAGTGGAGTTTTGGTTCGACAAGAGCAGGATTCATCTGCTCAAGACTGTTTTCCACAGGCTCAATATAATCAAGCACACAGTGCAGGGTAATATAATGCCCCCCTGGTAAAAATCCATATGTGCTTGTTAACGTTGAAATGAAATTTTTAAACTTTTTTTCATCCTCGGAACTCTGCTTACTGTCTGTGTGAGGTCACCACAATCAATGTTAGTTTGAATTATTTGCAACAGCCTTAATCTCTCCCTCTCTCTCTCCCTCTCTTGCTCTTTTCTGTTCATCTTGTCTTCTATGGAGGTAAAAGTTCTGCCTGCTGGTTCCATTCATCCCAACCCATCTGCCAGAAAGAGGGGGATATGGGCAGAGAGAGGTGGGAGGGGGAGAAAGGGGGTACAGATACTTGAGATACAGAAAGGAGGGCGATTTCTCCAACAGGAGGCCATGGAGAAAGCGAGAGAGAAAGAGAGAGAGAGACAAAGAAAGTGAAATAGATTACACATCTGTTCTATACGTCCACCCTGTCAGAACGAGAAGGGCAGATGGAGGATGAACAAGCCAAGTAGTGGACAAGCACCTAAACCGCTCTCTCTGTTTACACTTCCCTTTCTCTCTCCCTGCTCTTCTTCTTCTTTCTTCTCTCTCTTGCTCTCTCTCTATTTCTCAATCTCCCTCTCCTTTCACCCTCTCTCTTCATCTGTCCTTAAGCTGTGAAGTGAAAGAACTGAAGGGTGGGCATGGTGGTGGTGGAAGGGGGTGGGGGGTTAGGGTGAAAAGGGTGAGGAGGGGGAGCAGGGGTGAGGAGGGGGAGGGGAAGGGAAGATAACAAAGCCTGTTCCTGTTTGCCTGGTACGAGGCGGCAGAGGAACCGGGCCCTGAGACATTGTAACTCCATAATACTTCAGGGAGGTCGACTCTTCCAACCCACACAGCCACACAGTTCTTCACTGGAGCTGCTGACAAACGACATGGACCTGCTGATGCAGCGTGGTTTTAGTGGACGGGAAGCGTGGAGCTCCCTCCCTCCCCTCCTCCACAGAAAGAGAGAGAGACAGAGAGACAGTGAGAGAGAGAGAAAGAGAGCAAGAGAGAGAAAGAGAGAGTGGGAGCAAGAGAGAGAGAGAGCGCGAGAGAGAGCGAGTGTGTTCGTGGGCCACAGAAGTGATGTCATTTTCACAGTGGTCTGCTTCCTGAGTGTTGTGATGTGCTGATGTCTCTGCCGGTCCCCAGAGGAGGAGAGGAGAAGCTGGAGGGGGAATCATTAAAGCCTGAGAACAACAAGCATCCACCTTGTCAGCATAACCGTCCACCTACGGTTTTGAGGGAGAATTCGGAGTTTGAACCGCAGGAGATGTGGTCACGCACACAAAAATACACACACACACACACACACTGTCATTGACACTCTAGTGAGCAGCTGTCTGTCCTGTGACACATACTCTGTCAGCCAGCATGCAGCCTGGAGAAATGCCGGCTCTACAAGACGCAGGTGGAGGATGATGGTGTGAAACTCAGAGAGAAATCTTAACCACGTCCAGCTGTCTGCCAGAGCAGGACACAGAGGGCATCCCTGACCCTGGAGGAGAGCTGGCCGGAGTCACATCCCTTTTACTAACATCCTCACTTAAAGGAACATTAAGGTACCTCAAGGCCAAAACTGATAGTAGAAATCATGCCTGAAAAGGCCATTGATCCTAGTCTGGAAAAGGGTGCTGTCTCCCTGCCTTGTCCTCCCCTGGGTGCCAGCGAGCGAGGTGACTGTGAACCAGCCCTGGGAGCACTGCCCAGAGATGTTGCCAAACACGCGCTGACCTGGTCCACAGAGGCAGAGAGAGGAACGATTCAACACTCCACCATAATTAATGAATGTTTAAAAAAAAAAAAAGTCCAAAAGGTTTTGAGGGAATGGATTTCCTCGGTTACTTTGCTTCATAAGGCTTTTCATCTACCCTCCAGTCAGCCACCGTTTCATGAGAGGAGAATTCTGTCCATAAAGAAGAACATTGTTTCAAGGAAACGGCTTTAAAAACCCAGCTTTGCCTCAGGCTGCTGTTCTAATCTAGATTTTTATGCATGAGCTATCTCAGAGGAAATCATGTTTGATTTGCTAAACATGCACACATGGGCTTTTGTGCACACACCCATACAATACAAACACACACACAGTAAACACTATAAACACTACAGAAATTAAAACGGACAAGTTAGGCCAGATCTGACTGTCATCAAATGTGAACTGTTTGCTCTCTTGGTCTGGATGTTACAGAAGCAAGTTTCACCCAGACAGTGACTGCCCCCCCCCCCCCCCCGAGGGGTGGGGGGTCAAAGGGATGTATTTGTCAAGTGCACTGTGTAAAACAAAGTCTTATGCCGATTGCCAACTCTGAGCCAAGTTAAACATTGGATTTCTGTGTTTCTTTCTCTAATGAGTTTTACTGGCATTTTTCCTTGTCTTCCTAGAGGGTTTAGCTTGGTTTAGGGGCAGTTATATGGGAGTATGTGAAGCCCTCTGTAACATCGCTTGTAAAAACGACTATACAAATACATTTGATTTGACTACCAGCAAAAAAACAAAATGAACAGCAATAAAAAGCCTCACGACTGGAGAGCTTCTCCCGGGCCCCAGTCACCCCCCTGCTTGCTGACCGAGCCCCAGACATCAGACCCCCTCCTGGGGCAGGCCAGAGCAGGACCCTGCCCCCTCATGCCTGGATCTCCACAGATCACAGGGCTCTGTTTCTTCTGCTCCTCCAGTACCCAGCAGGACACAGCAGGACCCAGCAGGACCCTCCAGGACCCTCCAGTACCCAGCAGGACCCATCAGGACCCTCCAGTACCCAGCAGGACCCATCACCAGGCAGGACTCATGAAGGCCATATCTGCAAGTAGCAGCAATGATCTGGAGATCATGAAGGTTGCTGTTGCTGTGGCCCAAAGGCGGCCTTTCTGTTTAACAGTGCAGGGACCAACGCTGGAGGAAAGCACTGAACCAGATCTCCACACTGCACAATCCTCTGACGACCAGCACAGACAAAAACACTCATAATATGATGCTAGAAAACGCCTCTGAACGTCCTACGCTTTCAGAAAAGCTTTGCAGCGTTTGTTAGGTTCCTGTGTTTCTCAGTGTGCAAAACACACAATAGAAGTAAACACATTGTCAGCAAAAGGAAACACATACTGTACATATTACACAAAACACTATAAATCCATTATGAGCTGAATTACGTGTGCCTAAAAGGAACTTTGAATAGGATACGATAATTCAATTTGACTGAACTCTCTCTAATGTCTCTTGTCACTGCAGCGGTTTCAAGTTTCATTGGAGATAAGGGACTTCTGGGTCTGTACTACTAACATACGTTTTCAAGTCAATGTATGTGTGTGTATGTAAATGTAATGTAAGTCTCCTCTTTGAGATAAACCTCCGAACAACAAACACTGCAGTGATAAAAGAAAGGTTCATTCTGTGCTCCCCCCCCCCCCTCCCCCCCCCGTTTGCCTTCGATCCTTCCAGGACTGTGACTGTCACTGTCGGAGTCTTTTCCTCCTATCTTCACTGCCTATCCTGGCAACAGCTGCCATAAGAGGATTAATGTCCTACATTCCACCGTATTATTTTCCAATTCCCAAACACAACGTTCTGGTGTTAAACCCGGGCTCACGGTAAACAGACCCGCTGTGCCAGGCAGCGGAGGGGCAAGCAACAGAACTGGACGGACATGATCAAAGTTAACCAGAGCTGACAACGTCTTATCCTCCAGATCACAAGCAATCTACAGCTACTCTGAGCCAGGCACTATCTGCCCCCTGACTCCTCCCTGGTCCTGGCTGACTGAAGACAGAAGCATGCACATATACACCAGACACATCCCCCTAAGCGGCTCTGATACTACAGACTCTAATAAGCATTTCTACTACAAAAACAAAAACTTACACACAGACTCTGCCCCCCCCATCCCCTCCACACACACACACACACACACACTGTTCTCCACCACACCCTGCAACATCACAGGCAGAACCAGTACTGGAGGACTTGTAGACTGCTGCCAGATGCGAACAGAGAGAGAGATAGGGAAAGCGATGGAGACAGAGAAAGATAGGCAGTGGATGATCTTACCTGCTCTACTCACATCCCTGCCGCTCAGTCAGGTAAGAGAGGTCCCCGTGTCTGCTCAGGAGTCTTGAAGAGAGAATGTGAGAGAGAGAGAGAGAGAGAGAGAGAGACAGAGAGTGAGAAATGAAAAGGACAGAGAGTGCGTATATATGCTCAGGAGTCTTGAACAGAGAATGTGAGCGAGAGAGAGAGAGAGAGATAAAGAAGGAGAGACAGAGACGAAGAGGAGGAAAAAGGGAGCTGGATCCTCCGAGAGATGGAAAGGTAAGAGGATTAAGGAGAAAATGAGGAGAGATAGAAGTTGGGGAATAGAAGGGTGGATGGATGAGGAGATGCAGAGAGTGAGAGAGAGAAAGAAAGAAAGAAAGAGAAGAGAAAAGAGAGAGAGACTGGGGCAGTGCTGGCTGCTTTCTTCCTCTCCCTACACACTGAGCCCCAGGCACACTACACAAGCACACACACACACTACACGAGCACACAAAACAAAATACTGCTGTGCATTACATTCCTTGTCTTCAACACAGTGACAGTATTTTTTGCAGAGTCTAAGAAAGTCCAAGGAAGAAATTTCCTCTCAACAAATTGTTGTATACGTGTGTGTGTGTGTGTGTGTGTGTGTGTGTGTGTGTGTGTGTGTGTGTGTGTGTGTGTGTGTGTGTGTGTGTGTGTGTGTGTGTGTGTGTGTGTGTGTGTGTGTGAGTGTGTGAGTGTGTGAGTGTGTGAGTGTGTGAGTGTGTGAGTGTGTGAGTGTGTGAGTGTGTGAGTGTGTGAGTGTGTGAGTGTGTGAGTGAGTGAGAGATAGAGTTACAGAAAGAGAGAGGTAGAGGGGGGAAGAGGAAAAGATGCAAGAACAGAAAGTAAATAGAAAAACATCCATGGAGGGTGTTGTACAGGTTGACGCTGCCCTGCCCAGCGTGCCTGCTGTCGACCATGTCACAGCCAAGCAGGAGGCCTGTGCTGGACGGCCGCAGAACCACCCTGGTCAAGGACAAACACGACAGGAGACTGCCGTTTGGGCAGTTTCCCATGGCAGCTGGACGAAGTACACGAACATAAACAATTAAACATCCCTGTATCAACTCTCTCTCTTTCTCTTCATCTGTCTCCAACACATGCAGTACATTTACATTACATTTAGTCATTTAGCAGACGCTCTTATCCAGAGCGACTTACAGTAAGTACAGGGACATTCCCCCCGAGGCAAGTAGGGTGAAGTGCCTTGCCCAAGGACACAACATCATTTGGCACGGCCGGGAATCAAACTGGCAACCTTTAGATTACTAGCCCGATTCCCTAACCACTCAGCCACCTGACTCCCCTACTGCTTCTGTTACCTTGCGTTGACCACACACACATAAAACAATCCAAGAATCGTCCAGAACTTTTTAACACTGTTTTTCTCTTAAAAACTGATCAAAATAACAACACAATACTTTAATGAGCAACGACTGGTCCTTGTTGTGATGTTCTCTGTCAGTGTCCTCTATCGCTACTGATGCTGAAGCTTTAGTTTGTTTTATGGTCATTAATTATTAATCCAAGCATACTAAACTATTTATTAAAGCAAATTACAATTGTAGACTTGGCGTTATAGACCTCCTTGGTAAAGATCAATATCATCTCCTCTGGTTCCCGTCTGTGTTCCCAACCCTGTGTTTCACCTCCCATCTAAACTCTTAAAGCCCAGATTCCCAGACATGGATTAAACCTAGTCCTAGACCAACAATTCAATGGAGATGTTTTCTTACTTTAGGACTCTGCTTAATACATGTCTGGGTAACTGGGCAAAGAGAGGTGTATCAGGATGCTGATTGGACCAAAATCACTGGTCTGACTGGTCATGAGAGCCCTCCTACTGAATGACCCCACAGAGAAGAAAAGGCCCAAGTCATTGCAGCTGGTGGAGGAACCAGGCAGTCACAAAGGAGAGTGGTTGAATTACAGCAAAGTGCTGGTGCAACACGAAACTCCTCCCCCTAGGCAAACACGGACCAGCCCTCCAATGTTCCCCCCTGCTAGGTAAGCTATGGGGAATAGAGACACATTCAAATGAGACGTTTTGTTTACAGCGAGTCAACCCTGAGGCTGACAGGAACACAAAAACAGCGAATGAGAAGAACTTAAGCACTAATTACAAGGGTGTCCATTGAGTTCACTGTCTTCACATGGAGTTTACTTGTGAAATAGTTTAACGTGCACCTGTGAAATAGTTTAACGTACTATAGTGTTTAAGTGTTTAACGTGATCATATATGTGGTAAGTCCAGACCATGGTTTGTAAACTTGCACTCCAAAAGTTGAATGCTTCCTTTATTTGACGTTCTGTAACTGCCATCGAAATACCTTATATTATCAGAGCTTTTAATGACTCTGACCCCATGTTACTGACATCACCAACTGTCGTCCAACTGTCTTTAAAGAATGGTCCTTCCCCTTACTTTTGCTTCCTCCCCGTCGAACGTAGTGTGTTCCTTGTTTTCTCGTGGGTTTAAATTGGAAGACGTATTTTGTAAAGATTTTTGTGATTATATTAGAATCATTTTACAGATAATAGCTGATTTGATCTCTGAAATAAGTCTTCACCAAAAAAGGTGTTAAAACTGGATATATATTGTAATCTCATTGAAATGTAATTACGTAGTTAATTATGTAACTTACTAAAACATTTTGATACAACATGAATATATTGTCGTTTCAATACGTTATATCAATGCTTTACCTTGATAGATTATTAAACTCTAATTTGACTGAGCAGAGAATAAAGCATTAATTAATTCAAGTGAAGTCTCGCGGTGCTACCTCTCAGACATCTTGCATGTTTTAGTCTAAGAGAACGGAATTTATTATATGCATTGGGCCGAGGCGATCTAGAAAGAAGTCTTTTCGTAACATTAATTGTGTATTTTTTTCAATCGGGACTAATGCATGAGAGGCTATAGGCGGCTAAACTGAGCCTCGCGTGAGTAGATTGAGTAGACCCCTGAGTAGATTGTCTCTCCCGGGGCTCTCCAGCCGTATTGTGCGTCATTTTCATCGCTGCATTTTGTTTTTCCATCGAGGCAACATGGCAACTCCAGCCGCGGTCAATCCATCGGGTGAGTCTGGATTTCGCCGCAGGAAAACACTATAATTCGTTTTCTATTCTGATATAATAAGGGATATTTACAGAGCGCGAATGTTATTTTTTGACGTTTAGCAAAAGGAGGGTAAAATCCTAGGCGCTTAGAGCCGCAACGTCAGGCTCAGCGCGAGCTCCACAGCATCCCCTTCCCCCACCGAGCTCTCCTTCTGCTCCCTCTAGATAGCTGACCAATACATGCTTTTGTTTCAGTCACCGTGTGTCCTTACAAGCAGTATTTTCATATACAATGTGCAAAAAAGACTTTTAATAATCGTAGCGATTGAAATGTTAAGGCTTCCGAATCTCAAGGCGAAACGAGATGCTGGTCGTTCTTCGTTCCTGGCAGCCAGCTAGCCTACGTGCTTTGATTTCTCTGAATAGTTCCTCGATGATACAAAGGTTTTTTTTAGCATATCTTTGCTTACAGCGTACACAATGATATCGAAACGTTTTTCGTGTCAAGGCATATTTTATTACGGTGGACCTCTAGTGTCACTGTTTTGATGTCACTGTCCCTGTTGATTCGATGATAGGTTTTGACACTGGAGTTTGCTTAATGCCATATTGAGTGTGGTAGCTAATTGCCCAGCACTTTGGCTGTCTGTAAATTATTCGCTGAACACCTTAAACATCTAGCTGCTTTTATCTATGTCAGTTGTCAATATGTATAAACGTTTACGGTATGGCAGCATTCAAGACCATGCTTCAGGGTACGGAAACACAGTCGTTAGCCTTCCCGCTAAGGCCGTTCCATCGTTACACACCAAATAACTTCCCTGTAAGGGTGTAACGTTTTTGGACAACGTGTTCGCAAGATTAGTTGTTGCTGGAGCTATAGGGGGCAAGCCAACTTCTAGTGTGTTAAGCAGGCTCGGCCAGCTAAGCTAAACGCTATAATGTTGACCTCAGTGTATAGTTCGTGTTGCCTCAACAGGGTCGTGTGTTTCTGTATGGAAGATTACATTACAACACTTAAACAAAGTCTTGTTAAACAGCTACATGTTACAACTTTATTGTACATTTCTACAGGACAGTGGTATAAGCTAAAGTGTTCAGCAGTAGTTTCGTTGCAGTTTTGTTAATATCAGCAACAAATAATGATCGTAAACAGTCATTTGTTACACATGAACAATTAACTGCAATCATTTTATATTTGAACTTAATACCACTCAGTTACAATCTTGCTTTACCACAGTAGGCAACTATGTGCCATCTCTCCCTCCCTCTCCATTTCTTTCTATTTAATTTCTCTCCTCCCTCCCTATATATATATATATATATATATATATATATATATATATATATATATATATATATATCCATCTCCACCACAATTCCTCCACCCCACTTTATTTTTCTACATCTTTCATCCCCCACCCTCCCTCCTCTCATTTCTCTCTCACCTCATTGGTAATGTAAATTAAGATGAAAAATGAGTGAGAATGTTCGTGTTATTACCATCTTGGCCGCGTACAGTCCTGAGGCAGGAGTCTGAATGAACAATGAGCAGATGAGAATGCCAGCCACCGGAGAACGGGGAAGGACCCTCCATTAAAAAAACGCCAGTATACCCGGCCTCTCTCTGCCTCCGAGGGGAGCGAGTGTGCGGACAAGGCCGACATCTCCCATACCAATACGACCAAACACACACATGCCTCCCCCATCTCATCTGAAACCCATTCAACAAGGGATTTCACGAGGGTCATCGTTTCCTCTACCACCCCAGTAACAAACCTATTTTTTTTTTAGATTATATAATAAGCTTCAAGGCCATGTTTGTTGTGGTTAAACGATGCCATAAGCTGTGGCTGAACAGAGGAAGCGTGCAGTAAGATTAGACCAGCGCAGGCCTATCTGAAGCCTCTGCATCCGATGATGACACGAGCCTGTTCCTAAGACAGGTCAAACGTTCCTGCTCCCTGCTGATCTGGGATCAGTCGTCCATCCCCCCGTCCTCCCTCCTCTGAACAGCTAAGGTCGCGTTAGATGACTGGATCGGGGCCTCGTATATGCGAGTTGCTGGGAGAGAAGGGGGAATGCGCTGTCATTGGTGGATTATCCCGATCAGGCGGCGATCCGATTGGCCCTGTGCCTGTGTGATAAGTGCAATGATCTAATAAGGTTAGCGTGATCTTTCTCTGGATGTGTGGCACACAAGTGATCAGTAAAAAAAAAGGAGCTACAACATAGCCTTTCAGTGTTTCCAACGCCACCTTAAATGTTCCTTCTCAGATGCGGTGATGTGGCACTTACATGGTAGCAGAGTGTGCTTTACGCTGTGCTTGACTTACTTTACACTGACTTTACATTCGCATTCATGCTTTACGCTCCTGGAGAAGGGTATCTATTAACATCCTGTATAGAGTTTATTAACAAGTCAAGACATATTTAGATTCAGATTTACTTATTGCACTAGTTGTTTTAACCTGGCATGTTTTTTCAGTCTGTCAAAACAAGGGGTATTTAAATATCTGTAGCACCAGGGTATCCTTCGTGAATTAGACCTAGCATATGGTTCTCTTCCCTAATAGAAGGACATCGATAAGTTTAAAGTTTACTTTGAGAAGTGGTTTTCCATGCTTAAGGGGATTGAAACAACATCAGATAGTTTTGTATTTCTTTGCCTGTGTGCGTGCTTGTGTGTGTGTGTGTGTGTATTCTAGCTCACTTAAGTTTATTACGGACTAGTAAATGTCCTGAGGCTCTTTGACGGAGTGAGCGGTTGAAAGGACCGATGGGGGGGGGGGGGAGAGAGCAGAAACAACCTTGTCTGAAAGAGAGGACTGATTGAAAAGGAGAAACTCTGAATACTGGTCCCACAACTCTCTTGATTAATGCAGTTGACCTCAGGGCTTGGTAATGACTGACTGAAGATGTGGCTGTGATTGGGTTGGTGGTGGTGGTGGTGGGGGGGGGGAAGAGAGAGAGAGAGAATCATGCATATCATTAACCGCTCCAGTGTTTTTCCTTGATGGAGAAATGGAAGCCTCCAGAGATAACAAGCAGACATGTAACACCAGCTACTATTCAAACCAATAAAGGCCACATTCCTTCAGGTTGGACAAGAGAGAGTCAGGATACGAGGTTTACTCATTCAGAATAGGAATGCTTGCTCTGCAAGGATCTTGTACAGTGTGTGTCTCATGAGTAAAGAGGTTGTGTTTGTATAGGCAGGCTTCATGAATGAATGATATCAGGCTTGCTCTTTGCCGGGGTCTGACTTTGCACTGCAGAGTGTTTTCCTGAGGCTGGCAGAAGATAGAGGGAGAGAAGAACATGGTATCAAATATTAACTGGGATGCCTGGTTCACTGGGGCACACCAGAGGCTCTGTTTAGCCTATCCATAGCATCTATCTGGGTACGTGAGCAGACCAGAAACAGAGGTTTGGAGGCCAGGAGAGAGACAGGGATGGAGGGAGGCCAAAAAGTGGGTGGTTGAGAATCAGAAGTGGGCAACATTGAAGTTCACCCTTTCCGACTTATTCACAAACAGGTATATTCACATTTTACATTTTAGTCATTTAGCAGACGCACTTATCCAGAGCGACTTACAGTAAGTACAGGGACATTCCCCCTGAGGCAAGTAGGGTGAAGTGCCTTGCCCAAGGACACAACGTCATTTGTCACGGCCAGGAATCGACACAGCAACCTTCTGATTACTAGCCCGATTCCCTAACCGCTCAGCCACCTGACTCCCTATTTAGTCATTTAGCAGACGCTCTTATCCAGAGCGACTTACAGTAAGTACTGGGACATTCCTCCACATGTGGTCGGACGTAGGTAGAACTGTATGAGTCACAGCCAGAGCATTCATTGACCATGAGCACAGCAACAGAACAGGACCGTGTTAACAACATTAGGGTTTCTGGATTCAGTATTGACAGGCAGTATCAATGGGCTGTATAGGGTGTTTGGTGTGGGGTCAGATGGCTGAGCGGTTAGGCAGTCGGGCTAGTAATCAGAAGCTTGTTGGTTCGATTCCCGGCTGTGCCTAATGACGTTGTGTCCTTGGGCAAGGCGCTTCACCCTACTTGCCTCAGGGGGAATGTCCCTGTACTTACTGTAAGTCGCTCTGGATAAGAGCGTCTGCTAAATGACTACATGTAAATGTGGTGTGGGCACCGGAGATGATTTCAGCCCTTATGTAATGCTGTGTGTTTTTCCCAGCTGGTTGCGAATCTCACAAACAGGGTTTAATGATATGCCAACTGATAATCCAACACTAGCCTGATGCTAGCATGCGATTAGCTTGTCTAACCTTACGATAACCCGCCAATACCCTGATGCTAACTGCTGATAAACTGCACAACAAATATGAAAGTGTTGACTAGACACCAGTAGTTTTTAAGACGGTAGACACTCAGTGAAACAAAAACCAACACTCCCCGGTGTTAAATCAACACTTTTGAAATTTTATTTGACGTGTTCCGACAACCTGACTGGATGACCTCAGCTATCTAACCCCGATGATAACCTGCTCTCCATGTTCCTGCTTCCTGCAGAGATGGGCAGTGAGTTGCCGGGTGCAGTGTCCATGCCCGGGGCGGTGGTGGGGGCAGGCCAAGTGAGGATGGGAGGAGCCTTGGCTGGACGCGGGGGAAAACGGAGGTCGGGAGGGTGAGTATTCACGCTGTAGCTAAATCCTCACATCGCCAACATCTTAACTATCATGCTGATTCATCATAGGTTCAGGCAAGACGAGCAGGACCTGTGAATCCCAGTTTACCTTTGAATCCCAGTGTACCTTTGAATCCCAGTTTACCTGTACTTGTTACAAACAGCACAATAAAGTTGAAATGTGATGTGCTTATGGCCGGAGTTAACCAGTATGACAGGCTATGTGATGCCTGAGATGTCAGACTAGGTGGTGAACTCCCATGCACTCAAACTATGCCTCTATAGAAACTGAAGCACCAAACAGACCCACCCAGAACCCTGGAAATGTGGACAGTGTGTGTTATGTATTTATTAATCTGTATTTGTCTATTTTTGTGCATGTACATGCGTGTGTTTGTACTCATACACACCACAGTAGCAGGACAACAATCCTAACCGTTGTCCTGGTTACTGGCCAGCCATGGAAAGATGCCGCCCTCATAGTTGGCACCTCTTAGCCTCCTACGCTGCCACACACACACACACACACACACACACACACACACACACACACACACACACGCACACTCTCACACACACATGCTGAACCCAGAGAACACTCCTATACAGTGGAGGCAGGTCTGCTTTGGCATGACAGGGATGCATTCGAGGCAGTCCCACAGCCAGGCTTCGTGTCCTCGGGACAACCGTGACACGTTCACTTATACTGTCGTTAGTTGCCATGGTAACGCGTAGACGTATCTGCTTATTATCTACTATCTACTACATCGGCAACCTTGAGTAAAAATGGGAAGAGCCGCTGCCACAAATCACCCAGACAGCTGCGGTAACAGGCTTTGAACCTTCCCTTCCTGGTTCCTCTCCCAAACAGAATGTGTCAGGGGAAGTGTAGTCCAGCCATCACTGTGACTTGGCAGCTATGGTAACCAGGTCTTGCCTCACATAAAGTGTATTCCAGCTCTCTGCAACCGTCCTGATGTCATGTTGACACGTGTGGAAGCCTTCCAGGGTAGAGAAACGCTCCAGTGTTTCATCATTTCCCCTGGCAGCTGGTGTGAAGCCGTTAGCTCTGAGAGAGACAGGCTGCTGAGTAAAGCGGTCCGCTCACCCTCTCCTCCCTCAGTGACTGGAAGCAACGTAACAGACTAGTACCACGGAAAGAAGAAAAACAGTCCCTAACTAAGTCACAGTGTCAGCAGAGAACTAGAGCTACAACTTCCTGTATGGAACTTCTTGTATCGAACACGTCTTCACTTCCTGTCAGGGGCCCAGAGTTAGGTTTCAATCTGATGAGACTTCTGCAGTCCCTCAACCACAGAAGAAGTAACGGTCCTCCAGTGGATCTCATGGACTGTGTGTTCTCTTCTCTTGCAGGATGGAGTTTGACGACGAGGATGGAGAAGGGCCTAGCAAATTTTCAAGGTGAGAGCAGTGGGGGAAAAAAAGTCCTCAGTACAGTATGTTCCTCCATTCGTAAGGAGAATTCTGTATTTGAACAGCAGTTGAGTTAGAAAGCTTTAGAGTTCATGGTCTGTTGATGGGTCTCAAATGAGCCTACAGGATTCAGTCATCCTAATCATATATTTTTTTGTATAAATATGGTTTTATAATTTTAACAGTCATTTTTGTGTATATTTAACTTAGACTCAGTGTGGACATGCTGTGACGTTAGCCAGAGCCGTAGTTTGACATTGAGTGTGTTTGATTTGATCATCTGGGCTGTTTCTCACCTGTTTGTTTCTCCAGCATCAACTTCATCCCAGACATTCTCTCACATACTTTTCTTTCAACATGTGGTTCTTCGCGGTTTCTTTTAGAGGAGGATGATGTGTGTCCGTTTTGTCCCTGGCTGGCAGCGCAGGCCCTGCTCTGTTAACTTGAGCAGGGGCGAGGAGACAGCGCCCTCTGATGGCGAGAGGAGGAATCACCAGTGTGTTATGAGAAGCACAGTGCTACCTCAAACTGGCTTGTCTAGAGCAGTGGTTCTCAATCCTGTTCCTCATTCCCTCCTGCCCCGCGTGTTCTAGACGATTCCTTGCTCCAGCATACCTCATTTAAATTTAAATGAATGGGTCGTTATCAGAGCTTGGTAATGCCCCAGGGAAACATCTAGAACATGCAGGGCAGGGGGGCTCGAGGACCAGGATTGAGAGCCACTGGTCTATAGTCCATACATCCAACAACCTGATTGTACCATACCCTGTTTTAAAATTGGTCTCAGCATCTGCATTACAGCATGACCACTCAGTCTCCATAGATCATCCCCCCATTGTTTGGTACAGGATGTGGAGGGATAACAGGCTGTTTTAGATTTCTGTTTCTCACTCAGTCTGTCCACTGGAGGGAAACAAATACTTGTAGCTTCGCATGCTATCCTAATCGCTACATTGAGCCACGCTACATACGCATAACAGCTTCAGTACTGTGTCATGACTGTTACACAGCCTGGTAGGACAGATTTCTTCCCCTGCATGCCCTGAGCATAAGCCCAACCATGTAACAGACATCCTCATGATCTAGCGATAAACAGATGAGTTTAGAATAGTGAGCCAGCCAGTTAAGACTACTGTCCATATTGCTGCTTAGGTGTGTGTACATGTGTGTGCTGACCTTTGTTACATTCTGTCCTCTCTCCTGTTCACAGGTATGATGATGATCAGATTCCAGGTGATAAGGAGAGATATGCCAGGTAGGCCTAGGTTACAGCTCTGCCAGAGGACTTCAGCCAGGGTGCACACACCTGCTCACAGCGCTGTCCTTCTTGCCCTCAGCTCGATGAACCCTGCACACCTCACACCTGTTGAAAAACGACAGAGACAAACAGCAGTTAGAGCTGACACAGTCTGGATAGAATATATATGAAGCAGAATGCTACATAGCTAATGTAGCTAACACAGTCTGGACTATACATGAACCAGAGTATATGGAATATGTGGGGAAAATATGGGGTTTAGGGTGAAGTGCCTTGCCCAAGGACACAATGCAAGGCTGGCATTGCCAGCAAACGGACCTCGCTAGCTACCCAGCATGTGGGTGGATATGATTAGTGTTTTTTTTTTTCACGATTAGGTACTGTACCATGCACAATTTCTATCAGCCAAGCTAAGTATAACTAGAGAAATGTTGTCAAAATGCGCTGCTCAAATAACCGACAATAAAGTGTAGAATTTAAATCCAAAAGCTCAACGAAAACGGAATGGTGAGCAGAAATTGTGAGATAGAAAAGGTGAGCGTGTTTGTAAAAGTTAGAGCTAGCTCAAACGTTGTTGATGTGTTCACCGTCCGTGCGTTAATACACGGCCACAAACTGTCAGCCGTTTCTCTTGCTACTAAGCTAGCCTATCTAGCTTGGGAGAGACCCACTATTATTCGGCTTCGTTTTTGGAGAAAAAATAATCGACGTTGGAGGTACAGTGATCAAATCATCCAATTCCAAATATTACCGATACATTTCAGATATAATAATGATCTTTTGCAAAGCATTATCTGTGCTAATCCGTCATTTGGTTAAACCGCCAAGTCACGTGAGATGGTACGTGTGACGAGCATTTCCAGCCATGTAAAACAGTGAGTTCACATATTCTGATGGCCAATTTATTTAGTTGCCTGAAGTTGAATGTCAAGTCAGCTTCAACTACACTGAATTTAATCTAATACGACAAGCAGATGAGATTTGTGATGTGAATAAAAGCTTTCACCTTTATTTTCTCACTGTCTGAGCTGGTAGTCGGTTTAAGGTTAGGGTTAGCCAAGCGAGTTCAAGCGTGACAACAGCGCCATCTACAGTCAGAATCCATTGGTCACAGAAATCAATGGTCACAGAATTAGATAGTCACAAAAATTGATGTTCACAGAATTCCATAATCGAGCATCTTGGGACATAAATGTCTGTATCTTTATATTCTCAGAAGAACATAGACACCTACAGAAGCAGCAGAATGAGACCTAACCCTATAACACCCTTCACACTATACAAACTGCTATGCTCACAGTTCTCTTAGTTAACCTTTCTGCTAGGCTAACAGATCATATAGAGGTCAGTTAGTAAGGAAGTGTGTGCCCTGTCCATCTGTAGGTAGGTGAAGGTGTGGTGTTTCTCGTAGATAACGTCACATGACCAAACAGGAACATTGTGGACCAGGAAGTACCATAGAGTACTTAATAATACCATAGAGTAGATAAATACCAGTACTTCCTGGTATGACTGGACAGTTTCTACACAGTCTCCATAGTGTACTTCCTGGTGTGACAGGGTGCTGTCTAGTCAAGCAGGACGGTCCTGGGTGTCTTAACTCCGCCTCTCTGTTCCAGAGAGAACCACAGCGAGATAGAGCGCCGACGTCGCAATAAGATGACGCAGTACATCACCGAGTTGTCTGACATGGTGCCCACCTGCAGCGCTCTGGCACGCAAGCCCGACAAGCTGACCATCCTGCGGATGGCCGTGTCGCACATGAAGTCCATGAGGGGCACGGGCAACACGTCCACAGACGGAGCTTACAAGCCCTCCTTCCTCACTGAGCAGGTGCTGGTCACAGACACACACCCAGGCAGACTCATCAGGGCCTCCCCGCCACAGCACGCTCTCCTCTACTCATCTCTCTCCTTTCTGCATCTCTCCCTTTGTGTCTTATCCTCTACGCTGCTCTCCTCTACTCATCTCTCTCCTTTCTGCATCTCTCCCTTTGTGTCTTATCCTCTACGCTGCTCTCCTCTACTCATCTCTCTCCTTTCTGCATCTCTCCCTTTGTGTCTTATCCTCTACGCTGCTCTCCTCTACTCATCTCTCTCCTTTCTGCATCTCTCCCTTTGTGTCTTATCCTCTACGCTGCTCTCCTCTACTCATCTCTCTCCTTTCTGCATCTCTCCCTTTGTGTCTTATCCTCTACGCTGCTCTCCTCTACTCATCTCTCTCCTTTCTGCATCTCTCCCTTTGTGTCTTATCCTCTACGCTGCTCTCCTCTACTCATCTCTCTCCTTTCTGCATCTCTCCCTTTGTGTCTTATCCTCTACGCTGCTCTCCTCTACTCATCTCTCTCCTTTCTGCATCTCTCCCTTTGTGTCTTATCCTCTACGCTGCTCTCCTCTACTCATCTCTCTCCTTTCTGCATCTCTCCCTTTGTGTCTTATCCTCTACGCTGCTCTCTTCTACTCATCTCTCCTTTTCTCGTCTCTCCCACCTTGATGCTTCGATCTCTCCTCATCTCTCTCCTCTCCTCATCTCTCTCCTCTGCTCATCTCTCTCCTCTCCTCATCTCTCTCCTCTCCTCATCTCTCTCCTCTGCTCATCTCCCTCTCCTTTTACGAGCATCTCTGTTTCCACCAACAGGAACTGAAGCACCTGATCCTGGAGGCTGCGGACGGCTTCCTGTTTGTGGTCGCGGCGGAGACGGGCCGTGTGATCTACGTGTCGGACTCTGTGACGCCGGTGCTGAACCACACCCAGTCCGAGTGGTTCGGCAGCACGCTGTACGAGCAGGTGCACCCCGACGATGTGGACAAGCTGCGGGAGCAACTCAGCACCTCAGAGAACTCCATGACGGGTAGGAGGGCCGCGCTCGCGCGCATGTGTGTGTGTTCATGTTTTGAGTGTGTTCGTGTGTGTGTGTGTTTGTTTGAATGTGTGCGTGTGTGTGTTCATGTTTGAGTGTGTGTGTGTTTATGTTTGAATGTGTATTCATGTTTGAATGTGTGTGTGTGTTCATGTTTGAATGTGTGTGTGCGTGTGTGTGTGTTCATGTTTGAATGTGTGTATTCAGGCCGCATGGCTCTGTCCAGACACAGGGAGGTGTAGCAGACATTATGAATGCGTCCACTAGAGGGAGCTGCACACACAGCTATTCTCCTTCACTTCTGCACACGCTGAGCCCCTCTTAGTGTATAGATCTCTGCCTGTCTCTCTTCCAGCCCCTCTTAGTGTAGAGATCTCTGCCTGTCTCTCTTCCAGCCTCTCTTAGTGTAGAGATCTCTGCCTGTCTCTCTTCCAGCCTCTCTTAGTGTAGAGATCTCTGCCTGTCTCTCTTCCAGCCTCTCTTAGTGTAGAGATCTCTGCCTGTCTCTCTTCCAGTCTGTCATTCTGTCTGTGTCTCTGACTTTCAATCCAGCTTTCTGTCAGTTTTTCATTTTGTTTATATGTCTCCGTTTGTTTATAGTTTAGGACCGCTAGTCAGCCACAAAACACACAGATTACCCTATGTGAGCATGTAATCCATATAATGCAATAATCTCCACGTTACACACCACGCACACACACCACACACACCACATTCTCTGCCCTTTGAAGTGATGAATGTGTCCTTCCACTGAAATGTGTATTTCAGAAGAATTCTGTGGAACTAAACCAGAGTGTACCTGAGTGTGGGGGGGGGGTCTGCATGTCTGTGTGTGTGTGTGTGTGTGTGGGGGGGGGGGGGGGCATGTTTTTGTGTGAGTGGGTCTGTGTGTGGGGGGGGGTGTGTGTGTGGGGGGGTCTGTATGTGCGTGTTTCCGCGATGTAAGTCTGTGGAATGCCAGTGTTTGCCAGAGATCTAAGAGAGAGGGAACACAGGGTTGAGCGAGGCCAGCGTGCTTGTTGTTTTCTGTCGGCCAGTTGTCGCTGTCTGTACTGTAGCCACGGTGATGGAGGCAACTAGAGATGTCAGCAACAGTAGCCTGTCATGCTCAGACTAGAATACAGGCACAGGACTGTGAAAAGTCAAGATTCGTTACATGAATATTGTCTTAAATATAACAAAATGTTGGTCTTCTTTATGGGGCATTATAAAAGTGCAATGTTGAGAAAACCTTTGTTTCGTTATTTATTAAGAGCGGTTGTGCTTTCTTTTTTGAAAATCTTGGGACCCAAGGCTTTTGCACAGTACTGTAGGTCTCTCTAGTAGAGACCACAGCTCAGCTGCATTGGTAGGTGTCACAGTGCCTGCTGGTCTCTCTGAAGATGGAGCAGGGTCTCACCTCCTGTTAAAACAGCTATCGGAGGAGGTGGTCCGATGCCTCCCTCACCCAAACACACGCTCCCCCTCACCAAGAGCAAACTCTGACAAACTGCTACTTACCGAGGAGACCTCCTTCCTCCACCAACCTGGAACCTGATGGATCCACCAACGTCATCCGTCTCTGGTCTGCCAGGGAGTTCCAGATAAACGAGGAGGGGTTTTCCTGATGAGTCTTTGATAAGCACCATGCTTCTCAATGATGGAGGGAGCCTGCCAGACCTATTTCTCCTCCCACGCCACGCATGCCCAATGAGCTCTTGGCAGGCCCAAATTGCTGATTGGTTAAGCATACATAATGTAGGAAGAGTGATAGGTGATTGAGCCAGGGATGTAGCAAATGAGGAGACTCCTCCGTGTGACAAATGATGGCTTTGTGGGTCTCCCTCTCTCTCCTCTGTGGCATCGAGAGAGAGAGAGGGAAAGATGGATGCAGAGAGAGAGAGAGGTGGATTGAGAGAGGAAGGGAAGGATAGATGGAGAGAGAGATGGATAGAGGGATGGAAAAATGGCTGGAGAGATGGATAGAGAGAGGGAGGGAGGGAAGGAAGGAAGGATGGTGAAAAAGAGGTATGGGTTTGGCTTCACATCACTTTTTCTCCACTCTGGTGGGTTTTCTTTCATTAGAAGGAGATGTAGAGAGAGAGAGAGAGAGAGAGAGAGAGAGAGAGAGAGAGAGACATAGAATATAGCAAGAGAACGGGTATAAGAGAAAGTTTTCATGTATCAGAAATGTATGAGGGAGCAGATGGATGGAGAGAGGGAGTGACAGGGGTGTAGGTAGAGCTGTAGATTGAAGGAGGGTGTAGGCCTTGGGCCAGTCAATGTCTGGTTAATGTGAAATGACACGTAGATATTTATTTTGGTTTCGCTGTGAGACTGCGAAGGTAGGAAAACAGCCCAGGGCCTTACCGTCTGCTGTTAACCGTGACTAAATATTCTGTTTACCAAGGACTATATCCTCCCCTGTCTCTGCAAATCATTACGCCTCTGCTTTGCATGGAAACCAACACAAGAGCAGTCCACAACAAAACTGTTACGTACATGTGTGTTGGGAGGGGACGTGGGGCTGCTGCTGTTGTTGTTGCTTTGGGGAGGCGGTGTGTGGGTGTGGGGAGCAGGGTTGTGTGTGTGTGTGGGGAGGAGGGTTGTGTGTGGGTGTGGGGAGCAGGGTTGTGTGTGTGTGTGGGGAGGAGGGTTGTGTGTGGGTGTGGGGAGCAGGGTTGTGTGTGTGTGTGGGGAGGAGGGTTGTGTGTGTGTGGGGAGCAGGGTTGTGTGTGTGTGTGTGTGTGTGGGGGGGGGGAGGGTTGTGTGTGTGTGTGTGTGTGGGGAGGAGGGTTGTGTGTGTGTGTGTGTGTGTGGGGAGGAGGGTTGTGGTGGCTGGCATACTGAGCGTGCAGGGACGGGGCCTCCATGCCAGCTGAGGTTCCTGCAGGCATCCATACATACATGCCTGCACAGCCCTGTCTGTCTACAGACCCTGCCTGCACAGCCCTGTCTGTCTACAGACCCTGTCTGTCTACAGACCCTGCCTGCACAGCCCTGTCTGTCTACAGACCCTGCCTGTCTACAGACCCTGCCTGCACAGCCCTGTCTGTCTACAGACCCTGTCTGTCTACAGACCCTGCCTGCACAGCCCTGTCTGTCTACAGACCCTGTCTGCACAGCCCTGTCTGTCTACAGACCCTGCCTGCACAGCCCTGTCTGTCTACAGACCCTGCCTGTCTACAGACCCTGCCTGCACAGCCCTGTCTGTCTACAGACCCTGCCTGCACAGCCCTGTCTGTCTACAGACCCTGCCTGCACAGCCCTGTCTGTCTACAGACCCTGCCTGCACAGCCCTGTCTGTCTACAGACCCTGCCTGCACAGCCCTGTCTGTCTACAGACCCTGCCTGCACAGCCCTGTCTGTCTACAGACCCTGCCTGTCTACAGACCCTGCCTGCACAGCCCTGTCTGTCTACAGACCCTGCCTGTCTACAGACCCTGCCTGCACAGCCCTGTCTGTCTACAGACCCTGTCTGTCTACAGACCCTGCCTGCACAGCCCTGTCTGTCTACAGACCCTGCCTGTCTACAGACCCTGTCTGTCTACAGACCCTGCCTGTCTACAGACCCTGCCTGTCTACAGACCCTGCCTGTCTACAGACCCTGTCTGACACACTGGACTGCTCTGAACCTCTTTTTACTTTACTGTTCTCTTCCAAACTCCTCTCCTCTTCTTCTCCTCTCATACCCTCGTTTATTTGTCTGTGAGTGTGAGTGTGTGTGTGTGTGTGTGTGTGTGTGTAGGTGAGGGTCAGACATGTTGATCCAGTAATTTCCTGCCAGTTTCCCTGAAATCATCAGTTAGATCTCAGACAAACGAACCTGACGCACACAGGGACGCCGTGTGCTGTATGTTTACTCTCATCCAGTCACACACGTACACAAACGCGTAGCCAAACTAGCCTGGCACCCGGACGCAGAGACAGGTCCTGAGACCTCAGCTGGGGCCCTGTGATGATGTGTTACACTGTTTATCTTCCCCCTCTGTCCTGGGGTTATTCCCAGACACTTGGTTCCAGAGTAAACTGTTCACACTGAGACAAAAGCACACCCACACATTGCACACGCATTGCACACGCATCCACACACACCCACACACTGCACACGCATCCACATACTCGCACGCATTAATGGACAAACGGATCTAATCCTCAGCCACTGTCTTACTCATACCATAATAAACTATGGTTGATTTTGGTACATCATTAAGCCTCTTACTGCAATTTCAATCCTGCGTATGTGTGTGGGTGGTGTTTGTGCGTGTGTGTTACATATCTGCCATCCTTCATCTGATATCTTGGAAACTAAACTAATGTTCACCCGTCATTAGAACATGACATCACCCAATCACAACAGAGGAAACTTCACTCACGCACACACTAAGGAACTTGTTTGCCTGTGTTCCACAGTGTGCGTATGTGTGTATGTGTGTGTGGGCGACGGTATGTATACTGTGTCTGCTCTGGTGTCTCAGAAGGGAATCGATTATGATGTGGCTGAACTTTTGTTTAGCATGGCAGGTCTGTTTTGTGTTTGTGCTACATACCCCAGCGGGGAGTCATAACAGTGTTTCACCCTCCTGCTGTGAGGTACCCATCCAACTCCAGCATCAGCCTCAAAACTCCAGCCCCATAGCCCCAGCCCTATAGCCCTAGCCCTATAGCCCCAGCCCTATAGCCCCAGCCCTATAGCCCCAGCCTCAGAACTCCAGCCCTATAGCCCCAGCCCTATAGCCCCAGCCCTATAGCCCCAGCCTCAAAACTCCAGCCCCATAGCCCCTGCCCTATAGTCCCAGCCCTATAGTCCCAGCCCTATAGCCCCAGCCCTATAGCCCCAGCCCTATAGCCCCAGCCTCAGAACTCCAGCCCCATAGCCCCTGCCCTATAGCCCCAGCCCTATAGCCCCAGCCCTATAGCCCCAGCCCTATAGCCCCAGCCTCAGAACTCCAGCCCCAGCCCTATAGCCCCAGCCCTATAGCCCCAGCCTCATAACTCCAGCCCCATAGCCCCAGCCCTATAGCCCCAGCCTCAAAACTCCAGCCCTATAGCCCCTGCCCTATAGCCCCAGCCCTATAGCCTCAGCCATATAGCTCCAGCCCCATAGCCCCAGCCTCAGAACTCCAGCCCCATTGTCCCTGCCCTATAGCCCCAGCCCTATAGCCCCAGCCCTATAGCCCCAGCCCTATAGCCCCAGCCTCAGAACTCCAGCCCCAGCAGAGAGCCCTGCTAGAAGCCTGGCTCTAGGAAGCCGTGATCTCAGACAGGTTTTCTCTTCATCCCAGGTCTCTCTGGGCAGCTTCAGGACCATGGTGAGAGCTGCAGGTGGTCATGGGAGACATGTTTGGTCTGCTGTGATGCCCCAGAGGGTTAGGGTTAGGCTTCTCGGCCCTGGAGAATCACACTGCAGAACCTCCTGCTGATCACCTTTACCTGGGTCAGCCAGAACTCCACAGCCCACATCCCCACATCCACACCCCCAGCCCACATCCACAACCCACACCCCCAGCCCACATCCACAGCCCACATCCACACCCCCAGCCCACATCCACAACCCACATCCCCAGCCCACATCCACACCCCCAGCTTACATCCCAACACCCCCAGCCCACATCCCCACACCCACATCCCCACACCCACATCCCCATCGCAAGCTCCTGAAGGTCCAGAAGTTTCCCTGACTTCTGGGCTTCCTCCGGTTCGACTCTTCTCTTGAAACCCCAGCAGCCTCACAGTCGTCCTCTCTGTCGCCATGCCAACATCAGCAACCTTCATCTGCTAGTGGACATGACATCACGCAAACAACCGTCGGGTAGCCGAGGTCACACATGGATCAGTAGGACAGGGAGTTAGCGTGCGCACACACACACACGGTCTGAGGCTCCTTGGCAACACGAACGTTGTTGCTCCGCTGTGTATTTATCTGGGATGTTTTCATCCTCTCCAGTGTTAAGAGGAGGAAGCTATCAGATTGTTGTACTTTGATTAGATTAGCGGAGAATGTCTGCCTGAGCCTCTCTCTTCCTCCAGCCTCCCTTCTCCGTCTCCCTCTCTAAGTGCTGTTAGCGGGCCTGTGGTCTGTCTGAATGATAGCACGGACACAGATCTCCAGGAACTCAGTCGACAGTAGAGGACGAGCTTCTTCTACGCTTGCGTGTCTGTGTGTAGATGAATTTGTGTGTGTATGTGTGTGTGTGTCTACTCTGTGTGTGTGTATAACTGTGTACATACGTGTGTGTGTGTGTATATGTGTGTCTGTATACATGTGTGTGTGTGTATTAAGATGTATAATGTGTGTGTCAGATGGCTGAGCGGTTAGGGAATCGGGCTAGTAATCAGAAGGTTGCCGGTTCGATTCCCGGCCGTGCAAATGACATTGTGTCCTTGGGCAAGGCACTTAACCCTACTTGCCTCGGGGAGAATGTCCCTGTACTTACTGTAAGTCGCTCTGGATAAGAGCGTCTGCTAAATGTCTAAATGTGAGTGTGTGTGCTAGCTGTTCCCTGATGTGCTCTGTGTGTCCCCGCAGGGCGTATTCTGGACCTGAAGACCGGCACAGTGAAGAAGGAGGGCCAGCAGTCCTCCATGAGGATGTGCATGGGCTCCAGACGCTCCTTTATCTGCAGGATGAGGTGTGTGTGACCGTGTGTGTGTGTGTGTGTGTGTGGATGAGGTGTGTGTGTGTGACTGTGTGTGACCGTGTGTGTGTGTGTGATCGTGTGTGTGTGTGTGAGTGTGTGTGGATGAGGTGTGTTTGACCGTGTGTGTGTGTGAGTGTGTGTGGATGAGGTGTGTGTGTGTGTGTGTGTGGATGAGGTGTGTGTGACCGTGTGTGTGTGTGCGAGTGTGTGTGGATGAGGTGTGTGTGACACATATATGAAGGAGGGTGAGTGTGGGTTAGGGGTGGGGGGAAAAATGAATCACATTTGAATCGCATTTCACATTGATTCACAAATGTAAAAAATAGTTTTTTATTAATTTTTGTAAATGTTTTTTTAATAATTTTAATTTTTTGATTAGAAATCGAACAAAATCGTGAGTTGATTTGTAATCGATTTGTGACCCCAAGAATCAATTTGAATCGTAAGGTACCAAAAGATTCCCACCCCTAGTGTGGGTGTGCGTGAGTGAGTGTCTGTTTGTGTGAGTGTGTGTATATGTGTGTTTGCGAGTGTGTGTTAGTCTTTGTACACATCTGGGTGCCTCACAGCCTGTCCAGTTAGTGCTCCCTCTGACAGCTAAGGGTCCAGGGCTACACACATTTGAGTTATACAGCCGTCCCAAACACCTTGGTTTAGGCCCCAACCAGCCGTGACACACACACCTTAGCCTTAAGAGCGCTGTGATCCGGGGGGGATTTGCACCTGTGTAGAGACAGGGATGTGCGTGCCTCCAGATCTTACCTCACACCCTCCAGCTACGCAGCCATATGCTTCCCATCTCAACGTGAGGACATGCATATTTTTTATTCCCCAGAGTTATTGGTTAGATGATTGATGTCGCCTCGCTTCATAGATAATTATGCATGACAGGTGCAGAGACTACAATAATCATTACAGTCTGTTGGAATACAGCCTTCTCACCCCGCTATACATCCACACTCGTGCTACGCAATATGGTCCTCGTCTTAGACACACGCATTACTTTTTACATTTACATTTGATTCATTTACACATGCATACTCACAATCACACACACAACACTCTTACACACACACTTACACACACACACACACACACACACACACACACACACACACACACACACACACACACACTTACACACACACACACACACACACACACACACTTACAACACACACACACACACTTACACACACACACACACACACACTTACAACACACACTTACACAGACACACTTACACACACACACACTCTCTTCTCACTTTGGAAGACATTGTCTGTTTCATCGTCTTGCTAAACAGTGTTTTGATCGAGACATTCCTATGATGAATCAAAGCCGTTTTTATTTTTAGCCCAGGAAAACGTCACACACTATTCCTGGCAGGTTTCCGTTGCATGATGGCATCTGGTGCTCCGTGTCGACTGGGCTGTTGCTGTTTGTTTGGTCCAGTCAGGAGAGATATCCCCCTCATCCTCCTCACAGATGTGTCTCTGCTGGTGGAATGGACACAGGAATGTGTGTTGTCTCATAGAACGCTATTTGAGAAGGCCCTTCGTAAATTGGAACGGCGTGCGGAGTTCAGTGTTGGAGAGAGACACACGCACTCGCTGACCCGCCGCACACACGCTCAGACACAGTGCTGCGTGGATCACAGCACAGGGAAAAGGAATGTTTCCACACATCATTTTAAGGAAGTGGATATTAGATCCAGACCTTCTTGTGTAACCTCACCTTTTGTTCACTAGATCAGTGAGGGGGGTGGGGGGAGGGGAGGGGGGATCTGTCCATTCGTGCTCCAAAGACTGGTTCACATTCCAGACATTAAAGTTCAGCCATATCAGTATTCTCTCGATTTAGCAACACAAATCTCTTATCGCGGTTTATTTATCAGAATGGTTTCTCTCAGAGTCTGAGCCAGTCACCAGATGTACAATAACAGAACTCTGGTTTCAGATTGATTGTTGTTCCTAAGGTCTTTCCATGGTGCTCGGCAACACAAACAGAGCAGATGAAACCCAGTCTGGCTTCTCCTGGGCTGGGAGCACCAGTGTGTGTGTGTGTGTGTGTATGTGTGTGTGTATGAGCATCCATGTGCGTACATGCGTGTGCGCCTGATCTGTGTGTGAGTGTGTACTCTGTGTGTGTGAGTGTGTACTCTGTGTGTGTGTGTGTGTGAGTGTGTACTCTGTGTGAGTGTGTACTCTGTGTGTGTGTGTGTGTCGGTATAATGAAGGGTGTTCTGTTTGTCCCCAGGTGTGGCAGTGCTCCTCTGGATCACATCTCTCTAAACCGCCTGTCCAACATGAGGAAGAGATACAGGTGAGATCAGGACCTCCGCACCTCCATCTCCGCACCTCCTTCACCCCCACCCCTTCTGTCCTCTCCATCCCTCCCTCCTCTCCCTCCCCATCTCTCCCTCTGAACCCTGTTGTGACCCCTTGTCCTTCCCGGTCCAGTCACGTCTAGCCAGGTGAGAGATAGTTGTTATGTTCTCCAGCTATGGACCACCTCTGACATGGAGCAGGACACAGGATAGAACTTGGGTGGTAGGGAGTGTGTGTGTGTGTGTGTGTGTGTGTGTGTGTGTGTGTGTGTGTGAGCGTGGGTGTAAGTGTGTGTATTCTAAACATCTGCCCTCCTCTCTCTGACAGGAATGGCCTGGGGCCATCTAAGGAAGGAGAGGCCCAGTACTCGGTGGTGCACTGTACCGGTTACATCAAAGCATGGCCCCCTGCAGGTATCCTCACACACATACGCTCATACACGCACACACACACACATTCTTTTCTTATGTCCTCTATAATACTAGATGACCGGCAAACAAGTATTTTCTTGTTCTTAATCCTCCTTCATTGTAGCTCCTCTCAGTTCAGTGTCCCCCCCCCTCCCCCTGCTCCCCCTCTCCTCTCCTCCCCCCTCCTCTCCTCTCCCCTCCTGTCCCACTGTGTGAGTGCTCCTCACCAGACAGGACAGACTGTGTGTGTGTGTGTGACTTGGACTCTAGGTCGCTCCCACCTGAACCATCACACACACATCACACACCTGCAAGGGTCTCAAAGTGTTCAGAGTGTGTGTGATGGTGAGTCCCAGTGTGTGGGTGAGCAGGATTCAGAGTGTGTGTTAGTGATTATAGTTCAGTCTGGCTTGGGACATTTGGAGTCCAAAAACAGTCGTCTGTTGCAACCTCGGACACGTACCCTCACTGAGACACTCAGTGAGGGTGTTTTGATCCCAGTGTTTATAGAGTAACTGACTGGAATGTTCCCTACACCCCCAACCTGGTATTCCCATCAGTCCTGTGCATAGACCAGGTGTCTTGGGGGTGGGGGGGTGGGAAATGAACCATCACACAGCATGAAATCCAGCTTAGAGCTTTGAGGACAGTGTTGGAACATATCCAGGTATCGCACATTTCCACACAAACACTCCCACACAAACACACTCGTACACACACGCAAACATGCTCGTACACACACACCACATGCGTGCAAATCACTGACACATGTTTCACTACCCTAAAATAGAACATTGGAATGTTCTGGACTGTCCCATGCATGACTATCGGTACACACACACGCACAAGCAGAAGGTCCATCCATCTGGATGTGTCTCCTGAAATCAGCACAGGGACTGGTGTGAGACAAGTGGAAGGAGGTCGTAACGAGGAGGATAAGGATAGAGCTGCCCTCGTTATCCCTGCCTGTCTGTCTGGATCCCTGTCTCTGTCTGCCTGTCTGTCTGAATCCCTGTCTGCCTGTATGTCTGAATCTCTGTCTGCCTGTATGTCTGAATCTCTGTCTGCCTGTATGTCTGAATCTCTGTCTGCCTGTCTGTCTGAATCTCTGTCTGTCTGCCTGTCTGTCTGAATCTCTGTCTGCCTGTCTGTCTGTCTGAATCCCTGTCTCTTTCTCTGCCTGTCTGTCTGAATCTCTGTCTGTCTGCCTGTCTGTCTGAATCCCTGTCTCTTTCTCTGCCTGTCTGTCTGGATCTCTGTCTGCCTGTCTGTCTGAATCCCTGTCTCTTTCTCTGCCTGTCTGTCTGGATCTCTGTTTGTCTGGCCTGTCGGCCTGTCTGAATCCATGAACACACACACACACACGCTCTGATGAGTCCTGGTGTATTGTTCCCCCCAGGCCCACATGCTGAGTTCCATTAGAAAGCCGTGTCGTCCCTCTCCCCTCCTCCCATGAGCCTTCAGAGGAACACACCCCATTATGACAAGATTTCACGCTGTCAAGGAAACAGGACAGGAATTACTATGGGAAAACTGATAACAAATTGTTGGAGTTGTCTCTCTCCTTACCGCTCATTATCTCTCCCTGTGTGGAGGAACAAGACACGGATGTGTAGTGTTGTTCCGTTTCAGTTGTGCAGAGCCAGCATGGCTGTGATTGATGTTTGTTTTGGCTGAAAGGAGTAAACAAGACGATCCCCTACCACTTGAGCAGGGGAGTGCGGCCTGCGCAGGCCTGGCCATCACCTGTCAACACCTCACTGTTCACACGGGAAACATCACAGCTACACCTCGTCTGAGGAGCCTGGATCTCTCTGCTCACGCTGGCTCACTGTGTCCCCGGCTCTCTTCTTGTTTTTCTCTCTCTTCTCTCTCTCTGTATCCCCCCGTCTCCCTGTCCCTCTCTCTTTTCTTTCTGTGTCCCGCTGTCTCTCTCTCGCCCACTCTCCTCTCTTTCTCAATATCCCCGTCTTTCTCTCGAACTTCTCCTCTCCTCTCTCCCCCTCCCTCTCTCCTCTCTCTTTCTCCCTCCCTCCTCTCCTCTCTCCCCTTCCCTTTCTCTCTCTTTCTCTCTCTCTTCTGTCTCTCTCCCCCTCCCTGTCCTCTCTCTCTTTCTCCCTCTCTCCTGTCTCTCTCTTCCCCTTCCTCTCTCCTGTCTCTCCTCTCCCTCTCTCCTCTCGTCTCTCCCCCTCCCTCTCTCCTGTCTCTCTCCTGTCTCTCTCTTCCCTCTCTCCTGTCTCCCTCTCTCCTGTCTCTCCTCTCCCTCTCTCCTCTCTCCCCCTTCCTCTCTCTTGTCTCTCTCCTGTCTCTCTCTACCCTTCCTTCTCTCCTGTCTCCCTCTCTCCTGTCTCTCTTTCTCCCTATCTCCTGTCTCTCTCTCTTTCTCCCTCTCCCCTGTCTCTCTCTCCCCCTCCTGTCTCTCTCCTCTCTCTCTCCTGTCTCCAGGTATGACTATACCAGAAGAAGACACAGAGGCTGGTCAGACCAGTAAATACTGCCTGGTGGCCATTGGGAGACTGCAGGTATGTGTGTGTGTGTGTGTGTGTCTCTAACAGATCTCAGAACAGCTCTTACCCTCTCCCCCTCTCCTTTCATCCACCTGCAACCTGACCTCCCTCAACCCTCGCGTCACCATGGTTACGCAGCGTCACCTCACAGCAGAGCGCGTACAATCCACCTCTAATCTCACCTGTCTCCCTCCCCACTTCCAGCATGCCGTGTCTCTCCCCCGTCCTCCTAAATTAGAAAAGGATGAATTGATTTGAATCGGTGCCTGAAAGTCATTCGTTAAAGTACACCTGTTTCACCCCGGGCTTGTCTGTGAGCCTGCTGCGATCTTTGAGCTGGCAGATTCATCACTCGGTAAGTTAGTTAAACAGCATCGATCTCCCGGTTAATCTGATGTTCCATCTGTGCTTGTCTCCAGGTGACCAGCTCTCCTGTTTCCATGGATATGAACGGGCTGTCGGTGCCCACAGAGTTCCTGTCACGTCACAACTCCGACGGCGTCATCACCTTCGTAGACCCTCGCTGCATCAACGTGATTGGCTACCAGCCTCAGGTGGGCCCCCCTCCTGCCCCACGGATCTGAAACATAAATCAGAATGGAACCTTCCAGAAATGTAATCCCGGGATTAGCTTGCATTCCTCAGTTCGCCTGACTTGGAAGGTGCATCGTGCGTGAGACCGTGAGAGAATACGTTATGCTGTGGAGAGGACGTCATTCACCCCCCCACCCTCGTTCTCTCCCCCACACACACACACACACACACACTTGAAGATACATTTATCAGGCTCGTGAGATGTTGTGAGTTATGTTGTGCAGGTCGTTAGATCCGTATTGGAGCAGGGATGTTCTGCTAGAAGAACTGAAGCTGCAACATCTTGTGAAAGGATGTTTCCTTACAAGGAGAAGTGAGGGGGTTCTTGATGTTGTTCAGACTCCATGTCAGAAGGACTCTGAGCCTAGAGGATGCGTGGGTATTTGTCATTTCACATCAACACGAGTTGACTATAAACGGTTTCTCCTGTGTGAGACTGAACTGTTTACAAGGTTCCAGCTGGAGAACAGAGAGACGATGCCTTGCAAGTCTCCCGTGTTTCAGTTCCAGATAGATACGCTGAAGGTTTCTCTCCAGTGTTGTATAGTCGACAGCTGGCTCATACTGGTTCCTCTCAGGTTTTCTGTGTTTGAGTCCTGACTACTAGATAACATCATTTACATTTACATTTAGTCATTTAGCAGACGCTCTTATCCAGAGCGACTTACAGTAAGTACAGGGACATTCTCCCCGAGGCAAGTAGGTTGAAGTGCCTTGCCCAAGGACACAACGTCAGTTGGCATGACCGGGAATCGAACTGGCAACCTTCGGATTACTAGCCCGCTTCCCTAACCGCTCAGCCACCTGACATCAGGCATGGTTAGGCCACAGACAGTTACACTGAGGTCCTGTCAGCTCCAGCCCTGGTTCCCGCTGGGTGTGACTTGCCAGCCCTGATTCCGTGGTCACATTCGAGCATCTCTGTGACCTCTTAGGGATGAGGAGCCTGTGGTGCTTTCATCGACGTGATGATTTATGATGTGAGTGTGTAGCTGTGTGTGTTACTGTGCATAACTGTGTGTTACTGTGTGTGTACCTGCGCTGTAGGACCTCCTGGGCAAGGACATCCTGGAGTTCTGTCACCCCGAGGACCAGAGCCACCTGAGAGAGAGCTTCCAACAGGTACAGAGGGGGGAGGGAGGGAGGGAGGGAGGAGGGGAAGGAGGAAGGGAGGGAACGAGGAGGGGAAGGGGGGGAGGGAGGGAGGGAACGAGGAGGGGAAGGGGAGGAGGGAGGGAGGGAGGGAAGGGGGGAGGGAGGGAAGGAGGGAGGGAGGAGCGGGGGAACAGGAGCAGAGCTCAGGTTGAGATGTGTCCTTCTGGCGTTCATGGGAACACTCTCCAGGTATGTGTCTTGTGAGCTCCAGCAGTTCATCCCCCCTGCTCCATCTCCCCAGCTGTGACAGCAGGAATGGTTGTGTTCTCTGGTGTTCTCTTACACATGTCTGATACACTCTCCTCTGGCCCTGTGCCAGAGGCTTCCCTTGAGAGCACAGGGGCTACACACACACACACGCACGCACACACACTTTTCTCACTCCCACTTCTCCTTGACACAAACACTCCAACAGGCATGTACGCCTGCCTGTCTCCCTGCCAGCCTGTCTCCCTGCCTGCCTGTCTCCCTGCCAGCCTGTCTCCCTGCCTGCTCCGTGTCATGTCCTGACAGCACTCACCGAGCCGGAGCCTCCAGGACCACTGACACACAGACACACACCTACACAAAGGCAGACAGCTTAGCTCTGGCTGTCAGCTGTGGGTTTGTTGTGTTTGATTAGTTAAGGTGTAAGAGGCTTGTGGAAAACGTAGGGTTGCAGTCTTGGGTAGAAAACCATTTTGTTTTTTTGACACAACTCCTCCAGTAATCCCTGATACACCGGCCGGAGGCTGAGAGGCACACCCATCCTCAACATGGAATGAAAGATGGAGAGATAGAGGCCAGCGACAGAATTATATCCCTCTATCTCTTTCTTTCTCTCTTTCTCTCCTCCTTTTTCTTTGTCCATGTCTTCTCTCTCTCTCTCCTTCTCTATTTCTCTCTCTCCCTCCTTCTCTCTCTTTCTCTCTCTCTCTCTCTCTCTCTCTCTCTCTCTCTCTCTCTCTCTCTCTCTCTCTCTCTCTCTCTCTCTCTCTCTCTCTCTCTCTCTCTCGGCAGGAAGGAAGGACGGCTAGTTGCTAGTGGATCAGAGGTATAGGGATGCTGACCACAGTCGTCCTATTCTGAGCCATCAGATAATCCCCAGCCAATAACAACAGCCTGCCCCCCTCTCTTCCTACCCGGAGGTCAGAGGTCACTCACTCTAGCCAATAGGATGCCTTCCCCTCCCTGGGCGTCCTTCCGTCCCAGAGCGTTCAATAAAGGAAACCGTAGGGAGTCTTCCGTTTGCGTTCCGCGCCCTGCTTCCTGTTAAAGGAAAGCCAGTCCCCCATGTCGCTGAGATCTTCTCCTGAGCCCTGCAGCCCATATCAGAGTCATTTCATATTCTGACGAGAAGAGCCGCTCCATCACTCAGGCTGACAGCTGGTGATACAGAGAGAATAGGAATATTAGGAGAGGGGAGGAGAGGTAGGAGAGGGGAGGTAGGAGAGAGGAGAGGGGAGGAGAAGAAAAGAGGGGAGAGGGGAGGTAGGAGAGGGGAGGAGAAGAGAGGAGAGGGGAGGGGAGGAGAAGAGAGGAGAGGGGAGGTAGGAGAGGGGAGGAGAAGAGAGGAGAGGGGAGGTAGGAGAGGGGAGGACAGGGGAGGTAGGACAGGGGAGGTAGGAGAGGGGAGGTAGGAGAGGGGAGGAGAGGGGAGGTAGGAGAGGGGAGGAGAGGGGAGGTAGGAGAAGAGAGGGGAGGGGAGGTAGGAGAGGAAAGGGGAGGGGAAGAGGAGATGGTAGGAGGAGAGAAGTGAGACAAAAAAGGAGGAGGAGAGAAGAGGGGAGGAGAAGAGCAGATGATAAAAGTGAAGAAATGAGAGAGATGCAGAAAAACGAGGAGAGTCGGCTGTAAGTCTAAAGTGGCATCCTCTCTGCCTGTCCTTCACGTGTGCTGACAGGAGAGAAAGTACTTTGTGAAAAAACATTTTTATGAAATGGAGGGAAGGGGAGATTAGTTGAGAGGGCTATAAGGAGGAGGAATATGATCTCTGTCCTGAGCAAGCTAAAAGTATTAGTTTTGGTAAGTAAGCTAATTAAATAAACGATATGATTGTGTGGATGGTTCCATTCCTCGAGCCTTCTCTCATCACCTTGAAATAGATGGGTGATAATATGTCATGCCGGGAGGAGAGCGATTCTGTTCTTTTGTTTCTACCAAATGAGCTTCATCCCTGTGCGCAGTCCTGTTGTCATGGGAACAAAGGCACTAAGTTGGGGGGGAACGAGGCGATAACTCAAGGGAATGAAGTCTCAGGTTATTCATGATCTTGATCTGTCTGTCTACTTTGTGAGTCACCTTGTCACTTCATGCTTTTGATATTATTCCCTCCCTCCCTCCCTCCCTCCCTCCCTGTGTCCAGGTGGTGAAGTTGAAGGGGCAGGTTCTGTCGGTCATGTACAGGTTCCGTATGAAGAACCGTGAGTGGATGTTGATCCGGACCAGCAGCTTCACCTTCCAGAACCCCTACTCCGATGAGATCGAGTACATCATCTGCACCAACACCAACGTCAAGTATGTCTCTCTCTCTCTCTCTCTCACACACACACACGGACGCTAACACACACACAGTTGCTAACACACACACACTACCTCCGACAGCACATCTCCCGAGCCTGTGCACTGGTTTGACCCTCCAGACACGCGTGACACACGCGTGGTAACACCGTTACCACGGTAACACCGTTCAGACTGCACCTCCGCAGACCAGGAGGAGAAGAATATTGACGTTGTACAGCCAAGGAACTGTAAGCAGAATGGGCTCCTGTCTGGGAGACATGCGGGTCATAGTTCCCTGCTGTTATTGAGAGAGGGCTGCTTGTTAATAGGGTGTTGAGACGATGGAGCCAAGCTGTCCCTGTGGCCCCCGCTGTCAGACACGGGATGTTTGTTTAGGTCCATCTGGTACCACAGGCCCTGGGCCACAACCAGATATCTGGTACCACATGCCCAGAACCAGACCTCTGGTACTACATAACCAGAACCAGATGTCTGGTACCACATGCCCAGAACCAGACTTCTGGTACTACATGCCCAGAACCAGACCAGACTTCTGGTACTACATGCCCAGAACCAGAACCAGACTTCTGGTACCACATGCCCAGAACCAGACTTCTGGTACTACATGCCCAGAACCAGAACCAGACTTCTGGTACCACATGCCCAGAACCAGAGCCAGACCTCTGGTACCACATGCCCAGACCCAAATCTCTGGTACCACACAGTTGTTGGCCAGACCTGCAGTACCATGGTTCTGACATAAGGGGGCAGTGGTGTCCCTGTTGATCTTGTCACTGTGCCCAAGCAGAGAGGAAAAGTGGAGGAATCGACAGGATGGCAGAATCAGAACAAGGCTGCAGCCCACATACATCAACAACTAGCAGCATTCATTTTATACACCATCCTTAATGCTTCCAAAACCAACATCCCTCTCATACTCCAGAACACCGAAGAACACTCCGGAACATTGGAAGAGTTCCGTTCTCCGATTGAGTGAGATTGCTAGATAGTTCTCGTGTGTGTTTGATGGTGGAAACAGGCATTAAAAAATCCTTTCCTCCCATTTCCTCCGCGGGCCATCATAAGTGAAGGAGCCAGCAACATCATGTTACTGCCAATGGATCAGATTAGCAGGATAAACATGTCATGGGGTTGCCTGTGTGTGTGTGTGTGTGTGTGTGCGCATGTTGGGGGATGTGTATGTGGCTATGTAGAGGTGTGTCTGTAGGTGTTGGGAGATTTGTGTGGGTGTGTGTTGAAAGATGTGAATGTGTGTGGGGATGTGTAAGGGTGTGTGCTGAAGGATGTGTATGTCATTGTATTGGGAGGTGTGTGTGTGTGTGTGGGTGTTGAGCAGTGTTGCCAGTGTTCTGTCTAGCTGTCTCTTTCTGAGGTGAGATCCAAGGAAGTGATGTCTCAGGAGCAACAGAATGTGTGTGAGATTTATGGAGGCCACATAAAGTATTAATGTCACTTATCTCCCTGCACGCTCACCTGACATGACACCAGACACACACCCGTGTGTGTGTGTGTGTGGCTCAGAGTGCTCCTTCTCTGCTTGCTCCTTTACCGGCTGCTGTTTAACTGCCTGCTTTCACACACCAGGATTTTTCCACTGGCTTCCTCCCCAAATATAACTGATTGTGTTTACTTTGCTGCAGGCCAGCTGAGACATTGGAAGTCTTTGTGCTTCTGGAAGTCTAGGTTTCAGCTGCATGATAGGGACAGACAGGCAGACAGACAAAGGCAGACAGGTCTGTAGAGAGATAAACCAACAGATAGGCAGTCAGAGAGACAGCTTTAAAGAGAGACAGACAGGCAGAGGATATGGGCTGTATTCTCTGGCACCGTTCAGTGGCAACATTGTTATTCAGAAGCTTGTTTGTTTAATCAGTTTGGGTGTGACAACTCTGCTAATTGGTTTTTCACTAGCTGCTCACACAGTTGGTAACAAAAATATGATGACACTCAGCTGGTGCTATTGGCTTATTAGGGACAGCCGTCCAGTCCCATCACATCACCGCGACACAGCCATGGTTCTGGCTGTAGAGCTCGGTTTCAGTCCCTCTCATTCTCTCTGCTCATCTCGGTGTGTCTGAGTTGACCAGCTCCCAAACCGAGCCATCTGTAAAGCTGGAGGAGACTGCTACACTGTCTGCTGGGAACGTGGTGCCTCCAAACTATTACCAAGGCAACCCTGCAGCTCGGCCCTGGGTCTGACCGTGTGTGAGCGAGAGAGGAGGGGAGGGAAGGAGGGAGGGAGGGAGGGAGGAGGGGAGGGGAGTGGGGGGGGAGGGAAGGGAAGGGAGGGAGGCAGGAGGGGGAGGGAGGGAGGGAAGGAGGGGAGGGGAGGGAGGGAGAGAGAGGGAGAGGGAGGGAGAGAAGGGAAGGGAGGGAGGAGGGAGGGGGGCGAGGGAGGGAGGGAGGGGAGGAGAGAGAGAGAGGGAGAGAAAGAAGGCTAGGGTAGCAAGCAGTGAGCCAGTTGCCGTGGTTCTACACCTCCAACTGTCCGCATCCCATCATCTTCTGCTGTGACTGTACCCCAAGGCTTCCAGAACTTCTCTATCAGGACGAACACACACACAAACATAAACACACTCACACATACAAACATTAACTCGCACGCACGCACACACACTCAAACATTAACATAGTACATAAACACACACACGCACCCACAGATATTCCAGTATGCCGTGTGGAGAGAAGGAGAGAGAGGGCCAGGGAGCTCCTGATGAAGTCATTCTTCATGTCCATGGACGGGGCCTCCTCAGCCAGCATGCTCACGCAGAAACAGCAAATTATAAATCTGCGCTGGTGCCCCAGTCCAGACCTGGGACGTGAATGAATCAAGTGAAGAAATTCATTTTCATTATAATTTTTTCATTGCTGTTTGAGGCTGGTATCTCATGAGGACAGGGTAGGCTAGTGTTTCCGTGGTAAACTGTATTGTTGTGGACACATCCTTGTAAAAGTAATCTGTGGTCCAATCTGACTGTCATCCAGATTACTCTCGTCTTAAACCTAGTCACCCCCGATCGATTCCACACTTCCACTCTTTCTCCATTCCTCCCTTGGAATCCCTTTTGCCTGGAGTTCATTTGTGTTTATTCGAGCGAGTCGCTTGGAGCCAACCGTTTTTTTTTCGTCAACCATGCCCGAAATGACAGCTACAAAACATAGTTTTGCATAATGGATAGTTTTAAGCCTATTATTAAAAAAACGTTATTTCACAAACAGAAGTCTTCAAGTCATCAAATATAGGAACATGATTGCACAGCTGTGCATTTCTTTGTTAATAAAAGCTTTTTTCATTCGACCAAGTCGCTTTTGTCAACATTTTGTTGCTAGGTTACTAATGGTGCACAATAACTCATAGTACTGCAGCAAGTCTTTATAACACAAATTACCATCATATTAGGGACATTTACAGGTATGGCTCCATGCTACATTAATATTATGAAACTGTTGTGTGTGTGTGTGTGTGTGTGTGTGTATTCCTGCGTGTGTGTGGGCCTGTGTGTGAGTGCTCGTGTGTGTGTGTGTGACAGGTGTTGATGTGTTGTTGCTGTGTTTTCCAGGCAGCTTCAGCAGCAGCAACAAGCAGAGCTGGAGGTTCACCAGAGAGATGGACTCACAGCCTACGACCTGTCCCAGGTAACCCTCCTGCTCCCTGGGTTCAAACCATCCGGCGACCCCCCCCCCTCCTCCAACATCCATGGTTAATACTCCCCCACAGCTGCCCAGGCAGATGATGGAGGTCGTCCTTTGATCAGTTCTCTCCCCCACCCATTCTCCACCCCCCCCCCCCCCAGGTGCCGGTGTCCGGTGTTGGCGGCGGCGTCCATGAGACGGGGAAGAGCATCGACAAGACGGAGGCCCTGTTCTCCCAGGAGAGAGACCCGCGCTTCGCTGAGATGTACACAGGCATCTCCAACTGTAGGTCTCCCCTTCTGGCCGCAGATAAGATGCACATTCCTGCTCCTCTTATCTCCAGACCTGAGTGATGTACTGTGGTGGTCCCGTCTCCAACTGAGCGGGTTTCTCTTCAACTGTCTCTCTCTCTCCCCCGTGCGTGTGTGTGTGTGGATGCGTGCGTGTGTGTGTCTGTGCTTGTGTGTGTATGTCTGCGGGTGTGTGTGTGTCTGTGCGTGTGTGTGTCTGTGCGTGTGTGTGTCTGTGTGGGTGTGTGTCTGTGCGGGTGTGGGTGTGTGTCTGTGTGGGTGTGTGTCTGTGCGGGTGTGTGTCCGTGTGTGTGTGTGCAGCGGGGGAGAAGAAGATGATGGTTCCATCCTCCACTGCAGGAGGTCAGCAGCTGTACTCTCAGGGCTCTCCCTTCCAGCCGGGACACTCTGGAAAGAGCTTCAGGTACCGCCTGTGTGTGTGTGTGTGTGTGTGTGTGTGTGTGTGTGTGTGTGTGTGTGTGTGTGTGTGTGTGTGTGTGTGTGTGTGTGTGTGTGTGCGTGTGTGTGTGGGGGTTGAACGACAGGGCTGCAGGTGTTAGTGTGTGTGTGTGCATGTGTGTGTGTGTGTATGTGTTAGAATGCTGACAGATGTGAGCAGTTAAAGCTGTTGTTTGTCTCTGATATGACAGCAGAATGTGTCTCACGTTGAAGGGAAAGCTGCAGGGCCAACATTGGCTCATATTTCACACTCTAACTCTCAGATATGTGTGTGTGTGTTTGTTTCTGTTTGTGTGCGTGCTCTGCAGTTCCTCTGTCATCCATGTCCCAGGGGTGAACGATATCCAGCCGTCAGGATCGTCCAATCAGAACCTAGCCCAGATCTCTAGACAGCTGAACCCTGGACAGGTGGCCTGGTCAGGAAACAGACCCCCGTTCTCTGGACAGGTAACACACACTCTCTCTCTGTAACTTTCTCTCTCTCCAACACATACATTCACGACCACACATAGCCACTCTCTCTCTTTTTCTGTCTCTCTCCAACTCATAAATTCATGACCACACATGGCCACACACACACTCATTCTGCCCTATCTCTCTCTCCAACTCATACATCAACAGCCACACAAACACACACACTCTCTATCTTTAATACTCATACATCCACAGCCTCACAAACACACACACTCTCTCTCTCTCCAACTCATACATCAACAGCCACACAAACACACACACACTCTCTTTAATACTCATACATCCACAGCCACACACACACACACTCTCTCTCTGACTCTCTCACTCACTCCGTCTCTCTCCAACTCATACATCAACAGCCACACAAACACACACTCTCTTAATACTCATACATCCACAGCCACACTTAGCCACACCATGTAGGACTGTAGAGTGTAGTGGGTGGGGAGTGTGGGGGGTCTTATCTAGTATGCACTAGATAGACACTCCTGCTTAATGAACACGCCCTGTCTCCCCCTGTGGTTGTCATGGTTGCCATGTAGACTCAGTGGCGTGAGAGCCACAGTAACTGATGGGCTTGTTGTGCTTGCCATGTGTGTGGGTGTGTGTGACACACACGCGTGCGAGCGAGAGTCTGTCGGGCATATGGTCTCTTAACAGCCTCATCCATCTTTTCTCATCGGGGCCAGCTTGAAACACACACACACACACACAGAAACCCACACACATAGAAACACACACACACACACAGAGAAACCCACACATACTCACACACAAAGAAACACACACACGCAAATAGAAACACACACATACTCACACAAAAAGAAACACACACACATAGAAACACACGAACACACAAGCAAATACACACAGTCTCTGAATTCCTCCCTGCTATCTCCGTCTGCCCTCCAGTCCAGCAAGGCCCAGTCCAGCCCATTCGGGATTGGTTCTGGTCACAGTTACCAAGCCGACCCGTCCTCCTACAGCCCCCTGTCCTCCCCAGCAACTTCCTCCCCCAGCGGCAATGCCTACTCAGGACTGACCAACCGCAGCACAGCGTTCGGTAAGACACTTTCGGTTTCTATCTGTTCTCGGGTCAGCAAGTGTTTCTCTTGTCAGCGAAGAAAAGGAATCTCAGGATCTGTCACTCTCTCAGCCTTACTCGAGGCTGTCCCTGTGTGTGTGTGTGTGTGTGTGTGTGTGTGTGTGTGTGTGTGTGTGTGTGTGTGTGTGTGTGTGTGTGTGTGTGTGTGTGTGTGTGTGTGTGTGTGTGTGTGTGTGTGTGTGTGTGTGTGTGTGTGTGTGTGTGTGTGTGTGTGTGTGTGTGTGTGTGTGTGTGTGTGTGGTAAGCTCGTATATCACAGCAGAGTTCTCCTGGCAGGTTGATGACATGGTCAGACGTGTTTAATTATGGTTTTGTGAGAATGTCAGAAAATCTGCTTTCCATTTTTAGAACATGTATCATGTATGAACAAGTCTGGTCTCGTCCCAGTCATCCTGGAGACAGACACTGGCCCTCCAGTGTCCCTGCAGAACACTGAGGTGGCCCTTGATACACAAGGCAACAATGAGTCCACGCGCGCGCACACACACACCGGTCCTTTCCTCCCCTCGTCTCTCTCCTCTCCTCCCATCTGTCCTTCTCTCCTCTCCTTCTCTCCTTTTCTCTGTCCTTGTCTCCTCTCCCTTTCTCTTCTCTCCTCTTTGCTTCTCTCCTCTGTCCTTCTGCCCCAGCAGAGATGAGAGGATTGGTCCAGCCACGTCCTGCTTATGGTCATGGCTGTTCTCACATGGACACAGCCTCTTAACAAATGCTCTCTCTCTCCCTCCTTCAATTTGCTGGCTTTATTGGCATGTCATTGCCAAGTCAATCATACACTATACAAATTAAAACAATATCCAAATAGTAATTACATAGTGTGAGAAAAGCGGTAAAAGTAAATAAATAAACAAATTCCTTAAATGCATTCTGCCTTGTTCCATCGTCCTTGAGGTTGGCACCCTGAGAAAAAGCTTCTTGTTGTTGTACACCACAAACACACACACTCTGGCCAGACTAATTACTGCTCACTTTGTTGTTTCTCTCTTACTCTTACTTGTCTCTGTCCGGGCGGCTGTGCTGAGTGTGTAGAAACCACACACACACACACACACACTGACCCTCTGTCCAGAGGGCTGTGCTGAGTGTGTAGAAACCACACACACACACTGACCCTCTGTCCAGAGGGCTGTGCTGAGTGTGTAGAAACCACACACACACACTGACCCTCTGTCCAGAGGGCTGTGCTGAGTGTGTAGAAACCACACACACACACACACACACTGACCCTCTGTCCAGAGGGCTGTGCTGAGTGTGTAGAAACCACACACACACACACTGACCCTCTGTCCAGAGGGCTGTGCTGAGTGTGTAGAAACCACACACACACACTGACCCTCTGTCCAGAGGGCTGTGCTGAGTGTGTAGAAACCACACACACACACACTGACCCTCTGTCCAGAGGGCTGTGCTGAGTGTGTAGAAACCACACACACACACACTGACCCTCTGTCCAGAGGGCTGTGCTGAGTGTGTAGAAACCACACACACACACTGACCCTCTGTCCGGGCGGCTGTGCTGAGTGTGTAGAAACCACACACACACACACTGACCCTCTGTCCGGGCGGCTGTGCAGAGTAAAATGGCTGAAGCAGCAGTAGTGGTGTTTCGGTTGAGAGAACTTCCCAATCCTGATCATCTTAAGATCACAGACCAGCCCCAGAGTGGAGACAGTTTGTGCATGCGGTTTAAATATAACAGTCTCATTGATATTCTGTTCCAGAACCCTCATCATGCAGGCTTCATGCTATTATAATTAACACAATTCAGAATCACCAAACCCAATTAGTATATTAGTCTAGGATTAGTGGTGAACTAATAGTTAAATGAATGGTTAACTTACTAATATTATGTCTACCTGGTTTAACCAGGTGCAGTGTTGGAGTGCAGTGTTTCTGTTGTCATGTACGAGTGCAGTGTTTCTGTTGTCATGTGTGAGTGCAGTGTTTCTGTTGTCATGTACGAGTGCAGTGTTTCTGTTGTCAAGTGCGAGTGCAGTGTTTCTGTTGTCGTGTGAGTGCAGTGTTTCTGTTGTCATGTGTGAGTGCAGTGTTTCTGTTGTCATGTGTGAGTGCAGGGTTTCTGTTGTCATGTGCGAGTGCAGGGTTTCTGTTGTCATGTGCGAGTGCAGTGTTTCTGTTGTCATGTGCGAGTGCAGTGTTTCTGTTGTCATGTGCGAGTGCAGTGTTTCTGTTATGTGCGAGTGCAGTGTTTCTGTTGTCATGTGTATGTGCAGTGTTTCTGTTGTCATGTGTGAGTGCAGTATTCTGCTGGCGTTGGGCCACAGAATAGAAGCTCTCAGTGGCCTGCATGCAGAGGTGAACCTGTGATGAATGAACGAGCCTCTTTCCTCGCGGTCTCCAGAGCCTGACCCTGCTCACCTCTTCTCCCAGATAACGATTTATTGACTGGTCAGGTCACGGCTTCTCAACTTATGGATTTGAGAACATGCAGCAAGCCTCTTAACGGCTGTAGTAACAGCTGTACGAGCAGAGGGGCAGGGGATTGATGGTCTGTACAGAGAAGTGAGAGCTTCACAGTGCCATAAACATTCCTAACACCCATGTCTCCCTCAGGGATGTGGGTCTAACGCCCATGTCTCCCTCGGGGATGTGGGTCTAGTACTTCCTGTCGCACAACGTTATCTCTCTCTTAAATACTATGTCTATAGGCTACTGTTTGTCTGTCTCTCCTTCTGTCTGTCAGTCTCAGCAGTTAACCTTAGCCGTCACCATGCCTGATTCAGCTGTAAGATAGAAGCAGGCGGGGTGGATAAGAGCTGTCCCACACAATAGGACATGTTCCTGTACATAAATCTCCACCAGTGTTCTGAAGTGTGTAAGCTGATAACCCCCCTGTGACCTGTGATCCTTTCCCCACCCTCCACCCCGCCCGTGCCCAGACGTGTCCGGGGAGAGCAGCCAGAGCGGGGGCCAGTTCCAGGGCCGGCCCAGCGAGGTGTGGTCCCAGTGGCAGAATCAGCACCACGCCCAGCAGCCTGGAGAACAGCACTCACACACAAACCCCAGCCAGACAGAGGTGTTTCAGGTGGGTTCACACACACACACACACACACACACACACACACACACACACACACGTGGACAAACACTCACACGAGTGTCAGGTAACTTCACCGACACACGCAAAAGCTCACACACAAGTTTCAGGTAACTTAAACGACACACACACACACACACACACACCATGACCCACCCAGCCTCTTGGCATGTCACGCCCACCTGCTCAGCTGAAGGTTATGTACCGTGATCTGGATGAGGCCACCAATCAGAGGCCATGTCAGAGTGATGAACCCTGCCCCAGGCCCAGGGTCCACCGCCTGTGTGTGGTACAGTTCCCCAGCTTGGCCACTGAGCTGTGTGTGTCCCTCTGTCTCTCCAGGACATGCTGCCCATGGCCGGAGACCCTTCTCAGGGAGCAGCAAACTACAACATCGAGGACTTCGCTGACCTCGGCATGTTCCCGCCCTTCTCCGAGTAGAACCCCCCCCAAGTTCTCACAGGAGGGAGCACGGACTGCGAAGAAACAGGACGGAGATTTCTGTGTGTCCACCCTTCGTAGTTTTCATCCCCTCCTTCTCTCTCTTGCTCTTTCTCTCTCCTTCACACACTCGTACACACACAGAGTTTATGTTACCACAGTACGGTGAATGTCTGGGTACACGTCACACACAACTTCACACACTCACGCTACGTCTGTGGTCTTCGAGGCCCGCGCCTCACTCCTACTCTCATACCTCATCCGTGCAGCGGCATCCGTGTTCACAGGAGGGCGTTACACCCCCCCGCCTGTCACACACCATCTCTCTAACGACGGACATTTTCAGGCACTCTTTTCAACAGCGAACAATTGGGTTCAAAAGGTGAAAGGTCGAGCCTCCGAGCTGAGCCGCATGCCGGAGCGTCAGAGCTGGAGTTTGATCTGTGAGGATGGGCGAGTCCAGCTCCCACCCTCAGCCCTCTCGCCACGCCAGCGCTACTCATCCCGCCTGGAAATTAAAGTCCTGTTGATTGTATCTTCAAATCTGCCAATCTTTTGTCTTGCACTCTGTGTTCCACTGTTCAGCCAAACGGTCCCTGGAGCAGAGGGGTCCTGTACAACCCTAATCCTGCTGCTCTCTCAGTATTACATCCAGCTTGTTCTGTAAAATAGAAACTATATGTAGTGATGTCCATAACCCTAGATTAAAACGGACTCGCGTAGACAAGGGATCTGTGTATAAACAAACAAAAAAACGAATAAAAAAAAACACAAAAAAAGACACAAGTCATGCTGACCGCGTCCGCTAAGCTAAGGCGTAAAGTGCACTTCATGAAGCTAACCGCCCACCAGCCTGCTACCAGGGATGAACCGCCATAGGGAGCCAGCAACTCGCAGTATACTAGTGTATCCTTATCCTTCAGCTCTTAACGCTCTGATTCATGACTTGACCATGTTCTTCTTTTGTCTATTAACAGAGACTGAATACTACTTTATAGCGGGGGGACTTTTACACGATGGATTGTATTACGTGTCTCTGGCAAGAATAATGGGATCTTCTTGATCTGGAGTTGATCTGGAGTCCTTTTGCTAAAATCTCAACTAGATGTTTTTTTTTGTAAATAATGTGATTTTTATGTCGACACGTGTTACTTTCACACGATAAGTGTTTCTGTGTAGCTTTTAAGGATATCATCATGTGCAATGTGAGTGCATATTTAACTATGGTATTTAGTTAGTCTGTTAATTGTACATTGAGTTTTAGACCTGTATAAACTGTGTAAATGTGGTCCATTATTTTTGTGTAACAAATTGTGCTTGTGACAATAAATTCTTATTGGTTACGTGGTTTCCAATCAAACACATGCATCTGACTCCAAACTTGTTATTGGGTGAATTTTCTTCCTTTTTCTTTTTATTTCTCAGTCATGTTTTAACATCCTGATGTTCCAGACAATAGAAGATGTCTGGGAGCCCTACTCGGATCTAGACCACAGATAAAGAGATCTGCTGTCGTTGTGACCCTTCAGTCTACATCCTACTGTAGTTTTCCGTTGTCCGTCAAGCCGTGTTCCTGGTGTGTGTGTGTCTGTGTGTGTCCCTGAAGCCGTGTTCCTGGTGTGTGTGTGTCTGTGTGTGTCCCTCAAGCTGTGGTCCTAGTGTGTGTGTGTCTGTGTGTGTCCCTGAAGCCGTGTTCCTGGTGTGTGTGTGTCGACAAGCTGTGTTCCTGGTGTGTGTGTGTCCCTCAAGCCGTGGTCCTAGTGTGTGTGTGTGTGTCTGTGTGTGTCCCTGAAGCCGTGGTCCTAGTGTGTGTGTGTGTGTCTGTGTGTGTATCCCTCAAGCCGTGGTCCTGGTGTGTGTGTGTGTTCGACAAGCCGTGTTCCTGGTGTGTGTGTGTCTGTGTGTCCCTCAAGCCGTGTTCCTGGTGTGTGTGTGTGTGTGTGTTCGACAAGCCGTGTTCCTGGTGTGTGTGTGTGTGTTCGACAAGCCGTGTTCCTGGTGTGTGTGTGTCTGTGTGTGTCCCTGAAGCCGTGGTCCTGGTGTGTGTGTGTGTCCCTCAAGCCGTGGTCCTGGTGTGTGTGTGTCTGTGTGTGTCGTCAAGCTGTGGTCCTGGTGTGTGTGTGTGCCCCTCCTTTCCTGTAGGAAGCACGGAGGACGTGAGGGAGGCGCTGAGTTGGGCTCTCTCCCAGGGTTCTCAGGGTTAGTGTGTGTGTCTGTGTGTGTGCGTGTGTGTGAGAAGTTGAAGGATGAGCTCTGATGTAAGGGTGGTGGCCACCTAAACTTTCCTCACAATGGCGCTCCAGTGAAAGGGTGTGTGTCGGCTGTCCTAAACGAGGTGTACTGAAGCTTAAGTACTTGACCTGTAGCGGTGATAGCATATCATAATGGCTTCATGTTAGAGTCAGAACACTTCCTTTCTTTCAGGAGGTAGGGAGTGTCTGGGCAGTAGTCTGTCAGATGCGGCGCTCACCGGACACCAGCCCTCTTCTTCAAAACCACTCGACACAAAATGGATAAGTGTCTGTTTTGGTTAGGGAGGCTTATGTGGCGGCTTAGCCTACTTACCCTCCCCTCTCTATGGACATCGTTGCTATTGAGATAAACTGTTCCAAAGCTGTTATCTCTGAATACAGCCAGGTGATAACTACAGACAGGGCATGGGTCTGTAGGAGCATTCAACTGCAGTTTGAGAGGTTCCAGGTTCAATCCACCCCCTGTGTATGTTGCTTCAGATAAGTGTCTGCTAAATGAATACATTAAACAAAACGTTTGATATTGACACATGTTGCCACTCCCAGCATATATTGGATACGTTGAAATGAAAACCCCTCTGAAAGTGCAATGTCATGTGGAAAGTCCGTTCGAAGTTCAGTTGGCACGACTTCCTCTCAGAGTCTCGAATGTGCAGGTAGAACATTTGAAATAGGAGGCTACATTCCTTCCTGACAGGACACGCACGCAGATTACCCTGTAAATTCCTCTCTGACATTCGCTAAGCTCCGGAGCACTTGTGAAGGACGTGAGGAGTAGCGTGAGAGAGGCCAGGGAGACGGAGAGAGAGAGAGAGAGAGAGAGAGAGTTGTTTCCTAGGGCGTCTCCTCAGCAAGTCTGCAGCTACATGTACTGGTGGTATTGTCTGGCTCCAGCTCTCCTATCATGTCTGATGGCATCACCTGATAGCTGCTGAGCTTGTGTGTGTTTGGGAGAGTCGAGTAGCGGTGTTGTAAATGAGGTGAAAACGGCACGGCCTCCAGGCCCTGTAATCACTGCAGAGGTATGGAATCTGTCCGTGTACCTGCGTGTGCTTTTGGGTGTGTGTGTGTGCGTGTGTGTGTGTGTGTGTGTGTGTACACATATGTGCCATTGTTGCCAGGGCTGGTGATGGCGCCTGTGTGCTGCCAGTCTGTGCTCGGACAGGCCTAAATGACTATGTTGTGCTTCTCTTCCAAGCACACTGACAACAGCATTCTAGTACAACAACCCTCAGCCAAGCTTTCTTCACCAGCAGCTTGTTTACCACAGCCAGGCCTCTTTCTTCACCAGCAGCTTGTTTACCACAGCCAGGCCTCTTTCTTCACCAGCAGCTTGTTTACCACAGCCAGGCTTTCACCAGCAGCTTGTTTACCACAGCCAGGCCTCTTCCTTCACCAGCAGCTTGTTTACCACAGCCAGGCCTCAAAGTCCAGATACAACCTCAGTGTGGTCGTCTTCTCACACCTTCCATAGTTATATAATTTCTGTTTTCGACAGTTGGAGGTATTTTAACTTCCTCTTGCCCAGTGATGCTGTTTTCAAATCCTGTGGAGCCACTCCGGTCAATGTTAGTTGATAAAAATGAGAAAACTGTATATGGCTGAAACGATACCTCTTTCTCCCTCCCTCCCTCCCTCCCTCCCTCCCTCCCTCCCTCCCTCCCTCCCTCCCTCCCTCCCTCCCTCCCTCCCTCCCTCCCTCCCTCCCTCCCTCCCTCCCTCCCTCCCTCCCTCCCTCTCTCACTCACTCACATGCACAAACACACATACACACACCAACAATCTCAGACCAGGGTTATCTATCTTGGCAGCCAGTCAGATAAAGCAACAGGACTGTTCTATCCACGTCTGTTATGTTACTGTCCTTGTACAAACACAATGGTCGAAGATTAGCTATCAAAACCATCTTTCTCAGGAGCAGTGAGTCTCATGTTCCCTCTGGTCACTTAACTGACCTCCATCTCTGCTAACCTTCTAACATACCGTGCTCAATGACATCACAAGGTCGCCCAAAGCAACTGGATTCAGGAATAGAACCTCTCCGAGACTCTGTCAGAGAACCGAGGGGTTTCTGTTTTTCCCCCCAGACTACCAGGACTAATTGGCAATGATTCGGCGGTCTCCTGTCAAGGGAGTAATGGCTTGTAATAACACGAGAGTAGTCATTGTTCCTTTTCCTCTACTGGTGGGCAGTTTGCCTGTTCCCAGGCATACGATGGACCTCGGGGGTTTTGTGTTCAATTGAGAACTCCTCTGGATGTTCAATTAGCCGGTTACCACCGACCATTAGTAGAGTTGGGGTTGGGCGCTTTGCTGTACAGAAGCATGAATATCTCCACGTGGTAATGACTTTCAGTCCCCATAGCTGCGCAGCGTGGAATGGTCGCTCGCTGGTTGAAAGTCGCTCCCACTGGCTAATTGGAAGCTCGTTGTGTCCCTTGCCTTGTCTCACATGAAGAAGGCCTTCAGAGAAAACCAGTATATCGGATGGAGGAACGGGAGGAAATTGATTTGTTGTTGTGTTTTAGGTCAGAGCTACTAATAATAATGTACATGTTACGTGCATCTGTGGGCTTATTAAAACCCGTGTGTACGGTATTTTGGTTGTGGCATACTTAGATTGGCGCTACCCTACTGTCCCTTCACCACTGACCACTGTGTGGCCTTGGGCAGTTACGTGCTCCTCCTCTGCCGAGCCTTTGGAGGGGGTGTAAATCCCAATTTATACTTAGCAGACACTTTTGAAAAGGTCGCCGACAGAAATGACGTCTCGGTCGACACTTTTAACCGTCGCTTAGAAGTGTTGCCTACCAGGAGAAATTTCTACTGGCGCGGATGTCGTCACATAGTGAAAAATTAAAATAGTCAGTTTCTCCGATTGATCACCTAGGCTACAAAGCGTTAACAATGTAACCATAGCTATGAATGTAACGGTAAAATTATTCTGTTTACGTCACGCGAACCTTGAGCACAGGCGACTGTTATAGGCCGAAGTATAAATGCAGCTGCCTGAGCGACACTTTTTTTTTCCGTCGGCGACCATTTCAAAAGTGTCCGCGACCTAAATATAAATTAAGCTTAACACTACCTAACGAGGACGCCCTTGGGGAGGACTGACGTTCTCACTCATCTACAGTAGTGGAGGAGCTCTGGACGTGAAGAGATAAACGGAGGTAGTCTGCAGTGGTCTGGTAGTGTCACCTCCCGCGGCAGGAGAGCTGAGCCCAGTGCACTACATTAACATTTACATTTAGTCATTTAGCAGACGCTCTTATCCAGAGCGACTTACAGTAAGTACAGGGACATTCCCCCGAGGCAAGTAGGGTGAAGTGTCTTGCCCAAGGACACAACGTCATTTCGCACGGCCGGGGAATCGAACTGGCAACCTTCTGATTACTACCCCGCTTCCCTCACCGCTCAGCCACCTGACTCCCTCCCTCCCTCCCTCCCTGCACTAATGGAGGTCTGGAACCATGGGGGTCCAGTGTGGAGGGATATGGAGGGTCTGGACCTGATGGTGACATTGATGGACAGACAAATAACATTTTATCAGGCAGAGCTGAGTATATCAGGCCCCACCATTGTTGTCCAACTGTTCCACACAAACGCACACCCTCACGACCAATCATGTTTCCCGGCAGTTGTTGTGTGTTGTTGTGATAACAGCTGTAGGTGCCACCTGTTGACCTCTGTTTGCTACAGGGTTGTTTTTTTACTGCAGTAGGATTGAGAGCTGTAAAACATTTGTGTTCTCCTCTCAAGTGTGAAGTATCATTTTCTGGAGCCACTCTGATGGGTAAGTGCTTCAGATGGATGTGTTTTGTCTCTGTGGCTGAAATAAACACTGTTATTAAATTCACAAGGGCTTTTAGAAGAAGTCGCTGCTGTTGTTACAATGGTCACGTTAGATGGAGATTAAGAGCCTGTGTTTTCAGCAAGAATGAGTCATCCACACCAGTTGAATAACCAGCAGACTGGGCTCTCCTTCATTGCCACCCTAACCAGCTTTGTGATTGTGAGATAACAAGGTTATTGGTGTTTTTGACTTCATCAAACATTAGCCCGGGGAGAATTTTGGTCACTTGTAAATGTAAGCCATTGAGTGATTTCCCCTCAATTACGCAATTGGGTTTTATTGAGCCACACGCAGCCTCTCAGCCTACTGTTCTGCTTTGGTGATACGAGGCCAGGCCTACAGCAATGAACAGATTTATCATCTCTGGGATTGGCTGACCAGGCTTTTGTGGACAGTGTTTTGGACAGGAAGAGGCTGTAGGGGGTGATGGCTGATGCTCAAAGCGGGAAACAGGACAGAGGGTGACGTTAAAGGGGTCAAATTACCCAAAGGCCCCTGTCAGGCCTGGTCATGATGACTCACAGCTGATAAAACATACAGCCTTGATAGTCTGCCGTCACAGTGAATAGCTCTTAGTCCTCCCTTCCTCCCTGTTTCACACACATTTACACCTTTTAAGTGTTGGTTTAGATTACAATCTTGTTATAACTCTTTGACCATAAATACAATTCTTCAACAACAGCTGACCTCTTGAAATAGAAGTCTTGTTCTTAAAGCATTATATTGTTTCTGGCAGACTGAAAGGGATACACAGGCATTTTTGTGGTATCCATTGTAGATTCAGTGTAGGAATAATGTTGAGAGTAAGGTTATTTGAGAACCCTGCCATGATAGGTAATGTGTTTTTGTGGATAAAGACCCGATGATAACCTTTATTCTAGAATGACAGAGACTCGTTTTGCACCATTAGCAGTTATATTTTGCTTATGCATGTGTCTGTATCAAATATGGTGGGTTGTTTGAATGTCTAATATAAAAAATATCATTTTCCAACTAAAGAAGAAGGACTTGTGCAAGAACAAATATACATTCGTCTTGTTTGGATTAAACCGAATATTTGAAATGCCGATGTATTTTTGTATTCCCACGACTACCACACATCCATGTATAAACACGGGGGGCTCATGGTACAAATAGACTGAAAGAAGCCCAGGGTCAGATTGTTGCTCAGAAGCCTTAGGCAGCAAGAGGTGTACTGGAGCAGGCATTCCAGAGAGGGTGTGCTGTCCAGCCCCATGTTTTTGATCAGAATCTACATTCCTTGGTAGCCTAGCCATCCCTACCCTCCAGTGAGCTGGGAGAATCTCTCTGTGAGCCCTGCCTGGAAAACACACGAAGCTGGGTCAAATCTGAGGAAAACGCCCACTCTAGAAGGTATCTGAGCTTGGGAACAGGCCCAGGATCAGCCTGCTACTCCCAAATCCCAACCATAAAAGCATAGGGAGGTGAACACACCGACTGGTCTTGGATCAAGTCAGATGGCTGAGCGGTTAGGGAATCAGGCTATTATTTAGAAGGTTGCCGGTTTCATTCCCGGCCGTGCCATGACGTTGTGTCCTTGGGCAAGGCACTTCACCCTACTTGCCTCGGGGGAATGTCCCTGAACTTACTGTAAGTCTCTCTGGATAAGAGCGTCTGCTAAATGTAAATCAGTGTCTGTGGACAACTTTGTCCTGGCCTACGGTCCATCAGCAGAGAAACAGTAGCTGCTGCTCTGCTGGATGGAGGACATTGTTCTGTGGGATTGGTTCTGTCTCTCCAACATCCTCAGGGCAGAAGTTCATAACTGGAAGCTGCTTAAATGAAACAACACCAGTCTGAAGCCGGCCTGTAAACGTTTCACGGATTTAAAGATGGATTTCTGGATCCAATTTTTCACAGCCTAGCTACAATTTATAGCGGCAATTGTGCAGGTTCACATTGAGCTCTGATCCAAAAGAAACACATGTTTGTGTGCTTTCAAATACTTTGAACACTTGAGTGAATCTGCCTAGAATGTCAACTGGACTAAGTTTGCACTCTTGCCTCATCTTCCAGTTGGTTAGGCTTCTTCTGGGTACTTTGTTCAGCCCCCCGATGCAGCACAGTAAGTGGTCTGTACTAGCTTTCGTCTGGCAGGAAGACTTGAGATAATGGTATTTTAGCAGAGGTACAGGACTTTAGGACTTTCAGGGTCATCAATAAGTCTGATAAGTTTGTTCAAAGATCTGTTCCTCTCTGCTAATCTCCTTTACAAATGTAGGTGTGGTAACAAAACTTTATTTTGTGATTATACTTTAACTCATCTTTAATATCTAGACATATCAATCGTAATAATCGGAAGGAAAAATTACTGGTCAATGTGTTGGATAGAGCAGGGAAAACATAAAATAGAAAAGTTTAAAAAAGAAATCTGCTCTCAACATATTCAATAACAGCTTTCTTTCATCTCCATACTACATGAAATGGTCTGAGCAATAATTGCCTACTAACGCCAAGCTTGTCTTTTCAGAACATTTCCACAGACAGTTTGGAGTGCATCAGACCAACTAGCAATATGCCTGGTCCTCCTGGCTATGATAAATCCAGCCCAGTATCCACTCCATATGGTTATTATACGATGGTGGGCAGTATGCACAGATTTCTTACCTACTATTAAGTGTTTCAACAGCCCAACAACACCTGGCTCTCCTTTAATGTCCCTTTAAGGTATAATAATGTGCGAGGCTTTTGGTGGTTCGTAATGCGCCAAATTGCCACGCGCAAACAGGACAAATCTGACCTGCGGTAAAAACCACTGCAGTGCATCATTTGTGACGCCTATCTGACACAAAGTTGAATCTGCATGTTGCTGTGCTATTATTCGAAAATGAAATTTGCCAAAAGAGACCTAGACTACTCTCCCAACAATTTTCACAATCTATCAACAACTTACAAAATGTAAAAGAAAAGGCACAGTAGATAATAATAATAAGATACAGTAAAATACATTACGGAAACATATCGTATAAGATATGTTATGTATATAGGCTTTAGAAATATCCCACAAAACATAACTTATTATATATTTGTGTGTGTGACAAATTAGAATAAATGCACGAGCCAAGGTTTAAAATGCACAAGGGTCATTACAAAGGTACGGAAAATGATAAACAGCGAACAAGGATATCCGGTATTCCCGGAAATCCTTTATTTGGCATCGGTGCTATGGACGAATACACTGCGCTAGCAGGCTTGCTACTTTGACGTTTATGTTTGGCAAGGTCTTAATTGATCAACCGGCGTTGTTTTATACTTGACAGTTTTTGCATGGATTTTGCTCCAGCGTTTTCGTGGCACACATTCAATAACCGAACCAATGCAATGGCTGTCTGGGTTTGAGCTTAATTTCTAATGCTAATAGCTAGCTAGCCATCAAGCTATACAAAAGAAAGGAAACTAGCTAGCCAAGCTAGTTAGCCAATGTTACCTTGGTCCTAGCTATCTAACTACCCATCCGAGAATTGCTTAAGGTATTTTGTTGCCCAAAAACAGTTGGACAATATAGCCAGTAGTATTAGCTTGTTGTCGTTTTCAAGGGAAAGCATCTATCGGGTAATTCCGAGTCTCAATGCCCGAACAAGGCCCGAGAATGAATGGTTTTTCCCTTGGCGAACTATGCTGGCTGTTCTGTTGCCCTCCATGTCCCAGTCGTATAGCGGCTAAACTGGCATTTCTCCCCCCGGAGCCCACGTATTCCGTGCACACCGATGCTAACGGGACCAGTAGTTTACATCTAACCGAGCGCGCGGACTGGCAGTACTCCCAGCGGGAACTGGATGCTGTCGAGGTGTTTAACACCAGGACCAGTAGGGGTAACCGGGTTGGCTGCATGTTCGTACGCTGTGCCCCGAACAGTCGGTACACATTGCTTTTTTCTCACGGCAACGCAGTAGACCTGGGCCAGATGTGCAGTTTCTACATCGGCCTTGGGTCCAGGATCAACTGCAATGTATTCTCCTACGATTATTCAGGCTACGGTGTCAGTAGCGGTAAGCCGTCGGAGAAAAACCTATATGCAGACATCGAGGCGGCTTGGCAGGTGCTGAGAAACAAGTGAGTTTGAAAACTGGTGTTCAATTGTGTATGTGCGTGCTTTTCTTTTTCTCCAACACATCTGTAATGACATGCACAGCTAGCCTAAATACGTAAGCAACGACAATGGTGCTGCCTTGAGCTTTGTTCCTATCCTCCTCGCGAGGAAGTGTTCCCATGGCAACTGAAGTGTCACGCACCCCTGCATACTCCCCACACAAGCGCACTGTTTTGTATATTGAAGAAAAGTTGATTAATACATGGGTCCACCTTATGATTATTTAAAAATGTAGCGTTATTGTTTGGAATGCAGACCCTATAACAACTTACTCCCCATTAACACTGGCTGAAAATGATTACAAGCTCAAAGTTTGCCATGATCTGAATTAAACTGAACCTGCAACACTGACCTGTAATGGTGACTCATCACCTCATGCTCCAAACCCTTATTTCCATAAATGCAGTCAGGCCCTTTCTACGCAGTTATGAGCAGTTATGAGCTCTCCAGAGAGAGCTGCCCCAGTTGAGATGAAAGTCCATCAGACACTGCATGTGTAATACTGTGACTGAGGTACTTGCATTTACATTTAGTCATTTAGCAGACGCTCTTATCCAGAGCGACTTACAGTAAGTACAGGGACATTCCCCCGAGGCAAGTAGGGTGAAGTGCCTTGCCCAAGGACACAACGTCAGTTGGCTTGACCAGGAATCGAACTGGCAACCTTCGGATTACTAGCCCGACTCCCTCACCGCTCAGCCAACTGACTCCTACTTGGAGCTTGTGTTGCTGTGGTACTTGTTCAGATATGCTTTGCTTAATACGCATTTCAAAACGTGATCAATTCCATCCTGATTCCTACAAAGTTCAAACAAACGGTTTATAAAAAATAATAATTGGCCAAAGCCTTGTTTTTCAAACAGAAGTTGGAAAATTTAGTCGGTCATGTGCTAATCTATAGTAAGCAGTTGTCAGACATCACCTGCTGCTTTTATAGCTAGTTTGTAAGACTGTCAACCACAATCAGTTGCTTTGAAGCTGTCTACAGTGTAATTTGGCAAGACGGAATAAATCAAGGTGTTCAACAAAGGCATTTAACAAATGATTGCCTAGTTTTCAATGTTGCCGTTTGCCTGCTTCTTGCGTTGAAGTTATTTAATCTTAGAAACACGGTCTTTTTACACAAACAAGGTTTGTGTAAAAAGCAGTTTGTGTAAAAAGCAGTTTTTCTTTCGTTTAAAGTAATTGTTTCTCTGACAGTGTGTGATGTGTGAGTGAGTGACTGCTGAATTGCAGCTGTCAAGGGCCTGAACTGTGCTTCAGGTGAAGGTCACTCAGAACCGAGATGTTTATGTCACCGTGTTCCTGGAAAGATTTTCTGAGTGTAGCGAGCTTGAGATTTATTTAATTTTATTTATTTAATATGAACGCACTGGTTTTCTCCCTCACTCTAATAATAACCTTTCCTACGCCTCTCCAGAAGTCTACCTAATGCATTGTCATACCGATGTCCGTTCCTTGTGTTTCATTATGAATCTTCCGTTTGATAGATTGTGTTATAGATTGTGGTTCCTCCTCCAGGTCATCAAGCATGCAACATTTCATTATTGTGTGAACCTTCTGGAAGCTGCGCTTGGAGAGGGCTGACTGACCAAGTGTGAAAACACCGTTTATCATTTCATTTCTCTTCAGGGGGCCGAGTGCCTGTGGTTCAGCTTCATGTTTATTCAATATCGTTTTAATTACTTTTGTTGAGGGATCGTTAAGGTAATGCCTAACCACAAGGCGCAATATACTCCAACTACCTTAGGGGAGAGTCTCTTGAACAGCGAATTAATGTTGAGGTATTGATTACATTGATCTCTGTCAGTGTACACGTAACCCAAGGACGTGAGTGTAGGACAGGCGACATTTAAGGTGTATAGCGTCAACGTCCGGGCTTTTTCATAGATTAGACTGGTTTTTCAAAAGAAGTGAAATACTTCACAGAGGAAATGAATTGAGTACGTTTTCAAGAAGAACTGTGCTATGAGTTCCTATTTCCCTGACAGATGAGTCGTCATGTTTAGGGTAGGAGTAGCGAGGAGTCTCCCTGGCAGGTGTTCCTGCCAAGGCCCTGCCCAGCATTGCGGGCAGGGCCAAAGGCTCTGAGGTAATCTCATAGGATCCAGAGGGTTTCACGGGAGGGATTTAGTCCGGGCGTGAATCACAAGCTTGATTTGATATTAAGTTCCTCCTGGAGAGTTCCACAGTTCCTTGATAGCTTCTCCTCTGTGGCAGAGGAAATATATTTCTGATTTTTAATCTTAGTAAAAATGCTGTCAGTCGAGGGATGTGGAGCGTTCTGTAAGCCTGTGCAGTGGTTTTGTGTGAGGCCTCCTGATTTGAAGAGATTACCAGCCTGCAGGTGCAAGCTGTTCACACGAGAGGGGTCAACCAGGGTGTTAATCTATCCAAAGGTACAGCACTGCGGAAATCCCTGATCAGGACAATCAGGGTCACAGTCCATCCCAATCTGCCCCGGATACAGGCGAAGCCTCTATAATCATCGTTGTCTGCCTGTAAAGTGCCACCCCTCCCCTGCTTGTTGATCTGATTGGTCGACAGACGTGGTGAAAAGGATGGTTAAATCAATATTGTCTGTTGGGTCAGACCCAGCATTGCAGTCTGACAGCTGGAACATCCTCATCCTAGCAAGTCCTGGCACCAGGATGTCTGAATGCTCCGTTTTTGTATCTCATCCTGGTGGTTCCCAGTTTGCCTCCTAGGGCCCAGGTTACCCTTCCCCTCATAGTTGCTGTCTGTCTTTGCATGTCTGGACTGAATGTTCAGCTAACTTCCTCTCTGAGCTAGCGGTGTGCACCACTTGTGTGAAAGCAAACGCCACTCATTAGAGTTCATTCTGGCTTTGGCCCCTGCTGTTGGCTGCGAACATTCAGCTAATTACATTACACTAAATTATTCATTGGCCTAAGCCTTCCAGGCTGAGCTTTATCAATCATACTTAATTAATTTGACCCTCCTCCCCTGCAGTAGGCATGCGTGAACACTGAGCCATATCTGTTAGGGGTTTGGGTATTATGAAAGATAATTGAGAGAATTAAAAGTTTTCTGTAATGTCCATTGTCCCAGAGTCTAATCCCTCCCAGCTGTCAGGTCCTGTTAGACTCATTTTCAGATCAATCATCCACTCGCTGTCATGTTGCTGCCGTCTCATCAGGCCCCGGCCCTCGCCGCCCTGCACAGGGACCAGGCGTGACCCTGCCTCGGGGCCTCTGCTGAGGGGCAGAGAGACCTGGTTAACACCCCTGAATGGGTTTTCACTGGGCGTCCTGGTCTGTGCCAATTGTTTGGAATGACTAAAGTCTTCCAACTAAGTCTTATCACCTGAACTCTGGTGCACCCGGTTTCCTGCTCCTCCACCCGGGCATAGAAGAGAAGGATGGAGTTGTGTTGGAGAGGGGTGTGGAGGTGTGTTTGAGAGCGGGAAGAAGTGTGTAGGAGGGAAGGATTGAGGTGAGGGGGGAGGAGGTGTGTAGGAGGGAAGGATTGAGGTGAGGGCAGAGGAGGTGTGTAGGAGGGAAAGATTGTAGTGAGGGGAGGAGGTGTGTAGGAGAGAAGGATTGAGGTGAGGGCAGAGGAGGTGTGTAGAAGGCTGAGACTGACAGACATTATTATGTCCAGTCGACCCGTCTCCAGGATCGAGGAGAGTGCGGTGGGACGCTTTATCATCTAGTGGTGTTTCCCATCAGTCTGGTTAGGTTTGTGAAGAGGAATTGATGTGTCTGGCTGGTCAGGTTCAAACAGCAGACCCCAGGCAGCACATAGCCCTCCCTCCCTCCCTCACCACCCAGGCTCACTACATCGCTGCCTGAGGCGTCAGCACAGTACCAGCCTGGCCTGGCCCCCCATCCTAGTGGAGGAGGTCAGGAGGATTCTGGTCCTCCTGCTGTCTCGTCAGAGATGAAGACCCTCGTTTCTCTTCCTCTGACATGAGCCCGAGCACAGACCCTCCACCTGAAACACTGCAACATAACTCTCGTCATTCCTCATGACTTACACATCCTGATGAAGGCAGGAGGACCGCTGGAATGTCTTTGCGTGGTCTCGCTAAATGTCACCAGAAGTTCAAACGCAGTCATTTGAAGAGAGAGAGGCTCGGTGAATATCAGCGGGCCCTGCCCCCTGGTCGCACAGACTCCATCCCAGGAGATGCCGCTCTGCATGGCAATGGAGCCTCCGTCTCTTTATCTGCACTGATCTGGAAATGCAGTCTGAGCTCCCAGACGAGGCTCCGCCCCTCCTCACAGAGCTAACCCTGAGGGGGTGTCACACCAGGGCAGAGGATGAGATGAAGGGCCTGGACTGGAATATCATAAGTATATCTATAAAGCTGTCTATATATACATGCATATATACACACGCACATACAGTACATGTATATTTCTGTACATATTTTTTAATTTATATAGGCCTAGCCAACAAGCAGTATATTTTTCACTTGAATATTGTATTACGTTTTAAGTCGTTTTCTGTATTTGTGCAGCTGTTTGAAACTGCACCGTTGAGAAATGTTGTTCGTCTTTTAATTTCATCATCATCATTTATTTATTTTTTGCTTAATTTATTTAGAATTTGTATTTTGTGCCTAAGGCTTTCGCACAGTACTGTACATATTCATGAAGTTATTCAATCTTTTCTGTTCTATTGTAAGAAAGAATGGATGGTAGTTATTAATAACCCTCTCCTGTGAGGGCTTAGACAAATACTCAGCTCCCTCCTGAACCTCATAAAACCTGTAGCTTTTCATTTCTGACTTGTTAGTTCTGCAGAGTTGAAGAAGTTGGGCGAGGTGGATGGGAGGGCTGTTTGTCGTGAGATTGCAAGGGCATGATCGGTTTCGTGCGTCTCAAATCCAGAGGATTTGTTTCTTTGGGAGGGGGGGGGGCGTTCAGTTTCGAGGGGAGCTGCCAGGGCTGGTAGACTCAAGGGAGGGAAGTCTCGTCCAGAAAATATCTGCAAATGTTTATTTTGGCTCCAGGCAACGGTTTCTCAAAACAGACTACTGTATATGGCCTTTATCCCACTAGCCTTCCTCTTTCTACCCATAAAACTCTTTAACGTGCTTTCAATGTCCTCAATCCGGTGGCCTCTCCATGCAGCCGTGGAGAGGCTGTTACCAAGCGGCAGAACTGACCATCCACAGTGTCGATGCTAGGGCGAGGGAGTCAAAGGCTGACATTTCGTGCTAACTCCACTTGTTTCCATGGAAGCTAACCAGTGGGTGTTTATACAGGCCAGAACACTGAGTTAGCATGTGGAAACTCTCCCTCCCCCCCCCCCTCTCTCTCTCTCTCTCTCTCTCTCTCTCTCTCTCTCTCTCTCTCTCTCTCTCTCTCTCTCTCTCTCCTCTCTCTCTCTCTCTCTCTCTCTCTCTCTCTCTCTCTCTCTCTCTCTCTCTCTCTCTCTCTACCCCCCCTCTCTCTCTCTACCCCCCCCTCTCTCTCTTTCCCCCTCCCCCCTCTCCCTCTCCCCCTCCCCCCCTCTCTCTCCCTCCTTCTCTCTTTCCCCCTCTCTCTCTCCCCCCCCCTCCTTCTCTCCGTCACCCAACTTCCTCTTTCCCTCTCTGTAGCTTTCCGTTCGAATCTCCAATGTTTGGACAAGTGTTTTCACTAAACACTGTTTCCTTTTCTCTTCACTCAGAGAATCTCTCCAGTAAGGAGAAGGTTGCATGGCCCCGGATGGGAATACTGTTTTCAGTTACTTCCAAAGACCTTTTAGAATTTCCTGTCCTCCTGACAGGAGCTCTCACCAGACCCGGTGTCTTCTTCTCCCCCCGGACCCCCTCCTGGCTGTATAGCCCTGCGCTCCAGCCCTGCTCTCCCCCAGGCGCTCCCCCTGCAGGCGGCCCCAGCTGTACTGCGGCCTCAGCCTGCCACCCCAGCCCTGCCAGACAAACCCTGACCGTCTGGGCTCTGTGGAGCAGCAGCGAGTGTAATGAAAACGGGCCCAGTCCTTGCTGTGTTTCTTGGAGGGGATATTAAAAGGGAAGCGGGCTCGTCTCCTCCCCCTGGCCTCCCCGCTGACCGGGAGAGACGCCCGCAGCAAGGCCGAGCAACCTGATTTCCTCTGCTGGAAAGCGGAGAGAGCTGGATCACGAACTATGCTAATAAAACCCTGTGGCTCGTGCCGAGGGGGGGAGGGAGGGGGGCACACTCACTATTATTCCTATTTTTCTCCCTCCCTCCCCATCAGTGGAAGTGTGTCCTCTGGAAGGCCTGCAGTACAGCTGGTGTGGTGAACACTGGGCTGGAGGGTCCATGGAGGGCCTGGTTACTTGGTTGTTGTTACGTTAGAGACAGTTTCCCCTACGTTGCGTAGGGGTGTGTGTGTGAGAGTGTGTGTGCTCCCCTCTCGCTCTTATCACCTGCACTGTGTGTTAGCAATGGTTTAGTCACAGCTGGAGTGTTATCGTAAGAACCGTTGTTTTGGCATGTCTTACACACACACACACACACACACACACACACACACACACACACACACACACACACACTACTCCTGTATCCCCAGGTCTAACAGTTGAGCCCCCCAGTTGACAGAACCCCTCTTCCCAGCAGGGTTGAGTCTAGCTTGGGGAACATGTCAGCCCTCCCTCACTGGGGGCTCAGCTGTTATGGCTGCTCTGGTCTTGCGCCCTGGAGGTATTAGTCTGGTGAAGCCTCTGCCACTGCCTGGGTCACATAGCTGGTGTGTTTGCATTCTGAGAGAGACCCTGCATACCTGAGACAGTACGTCCATACTGGAGAGCCTGCCAGGAGTGGAGAGAGAGAGAGAGGAAGGGCGGTAGAGGTGGAAAGAGGGAGAAGAGAAAGAGAGGGAGGGAGTCTCTGCCTCTCTTCTTTCTCTTTTTTTCTCTCTCTCTTTCTTCTGTGTTTTATAAGGCAGAACTGATTGAATAAATCTGTGTAAAGTCTGACTGATGTCTGTCAGGCTGCTGTGGAGCGTCTAATAAAAATGACTTTTATAGTGCGGACCCCCCCCGCCCTCCTGCAGACCTGAGCAGTGCCTGCAGGCTGCAGCCTGGCGAGAGCTTCATCTCTCCAGCGCAGGCCAGTCACACTGTGACGGCTTTACAAGCACGTCATATTTTACAAGCCACACAGATTAGACATGCTTGTGTCGTGTCCTGAGTTTTATAGGTAGGAGTCATATTGGCTGGAAACAGAGGTTTATTTCAGCGTCGCTGAGTTGGCAGTGCTAAGCCAACGCTCCGTCGATAATGAAGACACATCTCACCATGACAACAGGCTGGATAACTGAGGTATGTTTTTGTGATGTAATCAGCTAACCCCTGCCCCTCCTTCTCCCCCTCCCCCTCCCTCCTTCTCCCCCTCCCCCTCCCCCTCCCCCTCCCCCGCCCTCTCCTCCCTCTCCCCTCCCTCCCTCCCTCTCCTCCCCCCGCCCCCTCCCCCAGGTACGGAGTGACTCCAGAGAACATCATCCTGTACGGCCAGAGTATCGGCACGGTGCCCACGGTGGACCTGGCTGCGCGCTACGAGTGCGCCGCCGTCATCCTGCACTCTCCCCTCATGTCCGGCCTCCGCGTAGCCTTCCCCGACACGCGCAAGACCTACTGCTTCGACGCCTTCCCCAGGTGGGTGATGAGGGGGAGGGGGGGCTGGCGCCCTGCCCAGGTGGGGGATGAGGGGTGGGGGGGGGGGGGGGGCTGGCGCCCAGCCCAGGTGGAGGTGTGTTTTAATCTTCTGTGTCAGCTCCAGAGATGGGTAGTGGAGGTGAAATACTGCGCTTTGCACAGGGTGGAGGGTTTGAGTGGGGGTCGGGGGTGGGGGGGGTTGCTTGAAGGTTATCTTCTCCCTGCAGAGCTGAGAGTCAGGTGCAGGGATAGTAACTCAGAGGAGAGGGGGAAGAAGGCAGAGGGAGAGGGGGAGGGAGGGAGGAGGCAGAGGGAGAGGGAGGCAGAGGGAGAGGGGGAGGAAGGCAAAGGGAGAGGGGGAGAGAGGGAGGCAGAGTGAGGGAGGGAGGAGGCAGAGGGAGGGAGGGAGGAGGCAGAGGGAGGGAGGGAGGAGGCAGAGGGAGGCAGAGGGAGAGGGGGAGGAAGGCAAAGGGAGAGGGGGAGAGGGGGAGAGAGGGAGGCAGAGTGAGGGAGGGAGGAGGCAGAGGGAGGGAGGGAGGGAGGAGGCAGAGGGAGAGGGGGAGGAAGGCAGAGGGAGATGGGGAGGGAGGCAGAGGGAGATGGGGAGGGAGGCAGAGGGAGAGGGGGAGGGAGGCAGGGAGGCAGGCAGAGGGAGCGGGGGAGGAAGGCAAAGGGAGATGGAGTCAGTGCAGACAGGCTGCCGGGGTAGTTACTGGACATGGAGAGTTAGAGGGGTCAGGATAGGGTCTTCCCTGGTGATGTATGCTATCTCTCTGAACTATCTGCTGCAGCCTCGGCCCCAGCCTGTAACAGGACAGTCAGTACCATGGTATCTATGGCCCCGGCACCAGCCTAACCCAGCCTGTTGGTGTCGATCACCCAGACGTGCTCACTCTTCCCCTGGGCTCTCTGCCTGGGTCCTGGGTGTTCTGTCACTGCTGGCTCGGCTAGGCTGGGCCTGCCGTGACACATGGGAATTGGATCTTTTGCAATAATGTGTCTGGTCTGGTGTGTTTGTCTGTCTCTCTGGGCCTTATGGTGGTGAGCCTTTATAGGGATTAGATGTGAATGTCACGACTGTTTGGAGAGGAAGACAGCAATTATCACCCTCACATCCGGTTTTTCTCTCTCTCTCTCTCCCTCCCTCTCTCTCCCTTTCTCTCAGTCGCTCTCTGTCTCTCTCTCTTCATTTCTCTGTCTCTTTCTCTCTCTCTCTCCTTCTCTTTCTCCCTCTCTCTCTCTCTCTCTCTCTCTCTCTCTCTCTCTCTCTCTCTCTCGTTCATAATTTTTTTGGTATTGAATGTCTGTTCTCATTTCCTTCATCTCTCCTCTATCGCTCTCTCCATCCATCCTCTCCTCAGCTGCCAGCTTTCTTTTTCCTTTTTCCTTTCCTGCGTGCGCGCGCGTGTGGGTGTGCGGGCTTGCTTGTGTGTGTGTGTGTGAGAGGTGACAACATCACCATCCATCTCACAGCCCCAGCCTGGCCTGTAGAGATAAAGTCGAGCATCCCAGCAGAGAGCTCATCTCTGCAGGGTGTCCTCTGTCTCTTCACCCTGTTCCCTGGACCTCTGCGATAACCCCCCCGTACCACAGTCTCCCCGCCTCCCCTACCTGCTCCCTCTCAGCGCTCGCTTCAGGAGAGAGGGGACCTCTCTTCTTGTTGTCCGTGTGATTTGTCTCCAGATAGATGTGGAGTACTTAGCAGCTGAAACTCTCCCAGGGAACAGGCTGAGAGAAGCTGGAGGGAGAGAGGCTGGAGGGAGCAGGCTGAGAGAGGCTGGAGGGAGAGAGGCTGGAGGGAGCAGGCTGAGAGAGGCTGGAGAGAGAGAGGCTCCAGGGAGCAGGCTGAGAGAGGCTGGAGGGAGAGAGAGGCTGGAGGGAGCAGGCTGAGAGAGGCTGGAGGGAGAGAGGCTCCAGGGAGCAGGCTGAGAGAGGCTGGAGGGAGAGAGAGGCTCCAGGGAGCAGGCTGAGAGAGGCTGGAGGGAGAGGGGCTCCAGGGAGCAGGCTGAGAGAGGCTGGAGGGAGAGAGAGGCTCCAGGGAGCAGGCTGAGAGGCTGGAGGGAGAGAGGGGCTCCAGGGAGCAGGCTGAGAGGCTGGAGGGAGAGAGAGGGGGAGACATGAAAATTGTGTCAATGTCCAAATACTTATGGACCTAACTGTATCTCTCTGTCTGTGTGTCCTTACGACCTCCCTCAGAATAGGACTGACTAGCATGGTAAGTGCACATTTTCACCTAGCATGGGCTCTACATTCTAGGATTTAAGGATTCTATGGAACAATAGTTGGAAGGACGGGTCTTCGGTTGATCATTTTCCGATGGGGGAGAGAGCAGACAATCTAAAGAGAGGAGGAGAGGGGGATGGGAGAGGAGAGGGGATGGGTAAGGAACAGGAAGAGAGAGAGAGCTGCCATATTGTTTCTGAACTCTGAGTGAAACCCTGATGAGGGTTGGAGTAATGATGGCCACAGGCAGGCTTCCTTCAACGCAGTGGAAGTAGAAAAGCATTCTCTTCCTTTCGCGCGTGTGTGTGCAGGCGTGTGTGTGCAGGCGTGTGTGTGTGTGTGTGTGTGTGTGTGTGTGTGTGTGTGCGCTTCATTGAGTGATGGGGGATGTGTAGCTTCTCTCCACTCACTCTTTCTTACTCTTATCTCTCCCTCTCTGTCTGTCTCTCCCCCTCTCTGTCTGTCTCTCCCCCTCTCTGTCTGTCTCTCCCTCTCTGTCTCTCTCTCTGTCTCTCCCTCTCTCTGTGTCTGTCTCTCCCTCTCTGTCTCTACCTCTCTCTCCCTCTCTCTGTCTCTGTCTCTCCCTCTCTGTCTCTCCCTCTCTCTGTCTCTCCCTCTCTGTCTCTCTGTCTCTACCTCTGTCTGTCTCTCTCTGTCTCTCCCTCTGTCTGTCTCTGTCTCTCTCTCCCTCTCTGTGTCTGTCTCTCCCTCTGTCTCTCCCTCTCTCTGTGTCTGTCTCTCCCTCTCTGTCTCTACCTCTCTCTCCCTCTCTCTGTCTCTGTCTCTCCCTCTCTCTGTCTCCCCTCTCTCTGTCTCTCCCTCTCTGTCTCTCTGTCTCTACCTCTGTCTGTCTCTCTCTGTCTCTCCCTCTGTCTGTCTCTGTCTCTCTCTCTCCCTCTCTGTGTCTGTCTCTCCCTCTGTCTCTCCCTCTCTCTGTTTCTCTCTGTCTCTGTCTCTCCCTCTCTCTGTCTCTCCCTCTCCCTGTCTCTGTCTCTCTTCTGTCTCTCTACCATGTTAAGGTTCTCTTTGCTGTCAGGAGTCTTCCTTTCTATCCTCTTCCTTCTAATGGCGTGTGTGTGTGTGTGTGTGCGCGCGTGCACGAGCATATGGTTAGTGGCTGCTAGGAGGCTAGAGAGGTGTGTGTGCAAGTGTAGTGTACGGACACTTAGATTTTGAATATTTAATGACTTGTATCTCCATAGGTTTGCAGTCTGCAGTGTTGCATGGGAAGGAATATTAAGTGCAACAACAGCGACTGTGTTTTCTCAGCCTTAGACAAGGGGCGAGCCAGGACTGGCCCTGGCGACCAACATATCCCCCTGGCAACCAACATATCCCCCTGGCAACCAAGATATCTCTCTGATAGTTCTCCAATACAGTCCCTCGACTGACACTCTGGTGTGTGTGTGTATATCTCCCAGTGTTGTGTGCCGTCATCCTGATCACACTCTGTCTGAAGCCTGTAAGATAAGTCTGCAGAGTAATTAGCCCCTCATTCTTTCCCCCTGCTAATCTGCTAGCTAACCTCCATGTCAACAGCAGCTCTCTACGTGGTTCTGGGCAGGACCCATGAGTCCTTATGCCTTGTAGTCAGTTAGCATTTATGGTAGGCAGTTAGTATGCTTGGTAGGCAGTTAGTATGCTTGGTAGGTTGTTAGTGTGCTTGGTAGGATGTTAGTGTGCATGGTGGTCAATTAGTATATGAATGGTGGGCAATTAATATGCACGGTAGGCAGTTAGATTTTAGTCAGTATGCACGGCATGTCAGCTCTTCCACTCTACGACACAAGGGCGATCACAAGGTCTGTTCAACACACTCCAACCAAGCTATTTACAGAGAATGTGGAATAAAGAGCTCTGTAGTGACACTGTATAATATTTACACACACCCATCTTGTCTCTGGGAAGTAAGTTTAGAGTGTGGCGGCGTATTGTGGGTTGTTTAATGGAGGTGTTCTACCATGCTGGGCTCCCAGGGTCCCTGTGATCTGTCTGTTGCCAGCTAGATACTTCACTAACCTGCAGTCAGACACATTTGTCTTAATGTGGCTTAAACACATGGGCTGTCAGGGGCCTGTCTCCCCGCTGCGGGGCTGGAACATCTCTGCTGCCGTCTCTCTCTCTCTCTCCCAGGCTTTTCTCCTTGTTCACCTCTTCTGTTCCTGCTTTCTCTTTTTGTGTCTTCTGTCTTTGCAGTGTGACAGTTGATTTCAGCAACCTCTCTCTCTCCTTCTCTATACCTTGACCTTCGTATGGTCTAACACCCTCTCTATATTTATATATACCTTCGTATGGTCTAACCCCCTCTCTCTATATATATTTACATTACATTTATGCATTTAGCAGACGCTTTTATCCAAAGCGACTTCCAAGAGAGAGCTTTACAAAAGAGCATAGGTCACTGATCATAACAACGAGATAGCCCCAAACATTGCGAGCAGCCAAAACATGAAGCATACATTGTGGAAAACCAAATAAGGGTGCAGTCCCGTTCACCGCTCGGAGTCTTGAATCTGATACGGGCCGTGATGGGAAGCCAGTGGAGCGGGCTAACATGGGAGCGTCTGGGTAGATTGAAGACCAGACGGGCCGCCGGGCTGCGTTCTGAATCCTCTGGAGAGGGCGGGTTGCGCATGCTGGGAGACTGCCGAGCAGCGAGTTGCAGTAGTCCAACTTTGAGAGGACAAGTGCTTGGACTAGCAGCTGGGTGGAATGCTCAGATAGGTATCTCCTGATCTTCCGGATGTTGTAGAGGGTGAATCTACACGACTCCCGGTCGAGAGAAAGAGAGAGAGAGCTTTGTATGGTCTAACCCTCTCTCCCTCTTTCTCTCTCTCTCAATACCTTGGTATGGTCTAACCTCCTCTTTCGGGGTTACCATGGTAAGATCTGACTTCTCCCCCTCTCTCTGTGTTGCTGTGCTGATGTGTAACCCCTCCCTCTCTCTCTCTCCAGCATCGACAAGGTGTCGAAGGTGGCGTCGCCTGTCCTGGTGATCCATGGTACGGAGGATGAGGTCATCGACTTCTCCCACGGCCTGGCCATGTACGAGCGCTGCCCTCGCGCTGTCGAGCCCCTCTGGGTGGAGGGCGCCGGCCACAACGATATCGAGCTCTACGCCCAGTACTTGGAGAGACTGAAGCAGTTCATCTCCTTTGAGCTCCCCACCTCCTGAAGAAGCTGCAGGCTCGGACGAGTCTCAACAGTCTTAAGCGACTCCCTTCTCCTCTCTCCTCCCCCCTCATCTCCCCTTCTCCTTTCCCCTCCCCCCTCATCTCCCCCTCTCCTCTCATCTCCCCCTCTCCTCTCATCTCCCATTCCCCTTTCCCCTCACCCCTCATTTCCCCTTCATCCGACGGAGGATACCTGGACCACTGGGAAACCTGGACCTGCAAGGCCTGTGTCCGCGCACCCTTTCATCTGGTGTTTGGTGTTGCCTCGGGAATGACGGTTGAAGGAGAGGAGGTCACTTAAGCCTGTTGAGACGCAGCCCAGGGCGAGCCAGGCTGGATCCAGTTGAAGCAGCCCCAAACCCAGGCGCTCATATGTGGACGGTTCCCTCTTTGCCAAGGAGATTGGACCCGCTCAGTATTTGCACTTGCTCTTGAATTTAAACTCACCTTTTCTCTTTTACACTGTCTTTCTCCCTCTCTCTCTCTCTCTCTCTCTCTCTCTCTTTCTCTCTCTCTCTTGTTCTTCTATCTCTCATTCCTTGCGCTCGCCATCTGCAAAGTATGGAAACCTCCCTGCGACAATCTGGTTGCAGTCTCCTTCTCTTTCCCTCCCCCTCTCTCTCTCTTCCTCACCTCCCCCTTCTCTCTCCCTGTGAGAGGCTTTGTGATGCTCATGGTTGATTGACTTTGAATTATTTTATACCTGATGAAGAAAAATCCAATGTTTTGCACCTCAAGTACATGATTGAAGTTCTTTTTGTTTTTTGTTCAATTTTGTTTTCTGTATCTTAATTTCCCATTCAGGGTAAATGAAACGAATGCATCTTTACGGTGCAGATATTTTCAGGTAATCATTTTCTATGTTCTGATGTATATTTTGTTATTTTTTATTATCGTATTGGCATTCCATTTTTTTCTCTTCAGGAGAGGAACATTTCTATTTTGTTGTTCAAGGCCAGTGTGTGTGTGAGGCATGTGTGGTAAAAACGTCATTACCCAGAATGCATCTTGTCATCTCCTATAGCTGTTAACTGGTAATCCTGTTTTAATTTGAACAGTACTCAAGCAGGCATCCAATCAAACAGACCTCCCAATGTACTGTAAGTGAGTCTGCAAAGCTTGGTGCTTGTTTGATATGCCAGTAGTAGAAAACAAGTAGGGGTTTGATGTGGAGGTTCTCGTGTTGCTCTATGAACCGTATGAAGATTGTGTGTGTGTAGCAACATGGTTTAGTTATGTATCCTTCATTTCACACTACAGAAAGCCTTATGTCTGGAGACATTATTTCACACTAGGTTGGGGAGGTGCTCTCTGCTGCTAGTGGTCAGAGCATGTATCACTGTGAACTGTGGACCTTCAGGGGGGCGTTCTGGGGGTGCTACTGCTAACTAAAGGTACTACACTCCATGCTGTCGCACTACAGCTCTCTTTGAGCCATTTTGTAACTACCTGTCATCTGATTTTGAGCCCCCTCCCCCCTCCCCTGTGAGTCCTGTCTGGTGACCCCCACTTCGCCAACCACCCCCCCCCCCCCCCCCCCCACACACACACACACACACACACTACTCTGACCCCCCACTACTATGAAACATCCCCTAAAATGACTCCGACTACCCTGACTCCTGATGTTCAACATGCTTATCCCTGACCTGCACTACCCTGACCTGTGACCTTCACTACTCTGACCCCCATTACCTGATCCCCATTACCCTGACCTCTGACCTGCACTACACTGACCCCCACTACCCTGACCTCCACTACTCTGACCCCCATTATCCTGTCCCCACTACGCTGACCCTTGACCCCTCATGTTTTGGACTTGGCTCCCATCTCAGTTCGCTCCAAAGAACTCTGCAGATGTCATGAACGTGTTGTTGTGGATGAAACAACCACAGCATGTAAACCAACTGTCCATAACATTGGAGGACTTGAGGAGACTCGCCCCTCTGCTCTCCATCGCGGGTTTCTACTGCAACTTGTGATAAATGTCTGATTGGTCTGTGTGTAACCGTGGTGATGACTGTTTTCGGGTAGTGGTTGAGTGTTGTCATGAAGAGATGGATCTGTAGTCTCTCATCATAGCTTCTGGGACGGCATCCTGGATGCACGCCCTTCATCTGTAGTGGTTCTCTTCTCTAGCCTTTTTTTAAAGGATGAAACTAATCTGCTTTAGTCCCATGATTGTTTTGATACTGACATTTTTACAAGACTTTTTCCAGTAAATGTTGATAGATTTCCACTGTCTCTAAAGCTGGTTTGTAAGATAATCATATATAACTCATGTATAGCTCCTCTAAGCATATATTATAAAGTGATTAAGGGGTATTCTAGCCTACTTGACTTCAACACTGGAATCACGGTATGCAAATTTTGAAACGGGATGTGGGGGAAACAGGAAGTGGTTGTAGAGGTGTTGGTCCTAAACTTACGTACGGCAGACTGGATAAATAAGCCTTATATGTGCCGTGGGACAGATTAATGTCATTCATGTTGACTTTGTTGCTGGAAGGTAACTGGATGTTTTAATATTATGAAATAAAGGATGCATGGATTACCTAGTCTCTGTCTCCGTACAGTCTTAGTGATTTAGCAAAGTAATTGTGTGTGCGTTCACACAAAGTACAATGGAGTAGGTCTTCCTAAACTCAAAAGTCCAGTGGCCGGTTGCACAAAACACCTGAAGTCAGAGAAGGGAAGTCACAAAGTACAAATACTTTGAATGTAGCCAACCTGAAACGTAAGTTACATTCAATGTAGCTTTGAAAGGTTGAAAAAAGTTTTTGGGAAAAGTTTCAAAAGGTTTAAAAGAAAAAAAAGAACGTACCTTTTGTACATTTCTTTTTTTTTTTTTCGAAATCAACTTAAAAAATTAAATGTTAAGAAAGGTTGAAAAAAGTTAAAAGAATTTTGAAAGGTTGAAAAAGTATTTTCTAAAAATAAGTTTACAAAATAACCAATTTGTTCCGTTTACGCATCCTGCGGTGTGTTTTTCGGAATAATAATTAATTTGAAATAATTATTTTGGCATGTTATGCAGCAGCTGTGTCTCAGATCACACATCTGCATGGCTACATCATCCAGCCTGAGGTGGGGACGAGGCCTGGCCGTGCCCGGTGAACTGCGGTGTTCTCTAACGACCCAGAGGAGGAGAGAGATGTTTACTGTCCCCTCGGGCAAGAGCGACCGAAGAACAAAGTTTCGGCAGGTATAACTGGCTACTAGGCCAAAATTAAGTTACGTCTTTTATGAGCCCCGTGTTTGCAACTCAAACCGTAAACTAGCCTATTTGTTTGTGGTTGGAACATCTTAATCCGTGCTGATTTGGTTAACATTTTACGCACGTTACGACCAATTACGCCTACAGTTTTCCTTTGTAATTTTAAACATGTGTCCCGTTCATTAGCTTCACTGTACTATAGTTGAGATTTGTTGCACCGTGCCTGGTATGCTATCGTAGATCAGGGTCACTTTTCTGTGTTCCTGGAAACAGACCGTTCCTCGACTCTGAATGACCACCGACATTTTAGAACTAAGCCTTTCTGATTCTTGGTTGTCTGCTGTTTTATGTCGTTTTGGATAAAAGCATCTGCTAAATTAATACATTAAATGCAAACGCTTTAATTCAGTTAACTGGGACATTTTTTAACGGAGGGCGTCAGTGACACTAAGAAGTAGAAATGTATGCAAGGCAACGCTTTGGCATGCGTGGCATTTCTTACACTTAATTAACTTGGAACGTGTCGCTGTGCCCCGGTTTAAGTAGCGGGCTTTAGTGGATAAACACGGCGGGGCCGCGGCCGCCTGCCAAACGCAAGACGGGGATAATTAACGGAGCAGTGCCGCTTTCCTGGGAAAGAGGAGGGTACCGCGCTCATGCATGGCACCTGGAGGTACAAAACAACATGCAGGCTATACGGAAACAAGCGGTATAGCGATAGACAGTTAATACTTTCTGTTTTCGGGGAAACTCAACGAACATAAAATGTTTCACTTCTTGGAAAACTGTATTACCGTCTGGAATGTGATGGGACAGAGCTGTTTACTTTCTGCGCTTCCCATCTGTCTGGTCAGCTCATACAATTTCACGGATCCGTTTCCATAAACGTAAACAGCGGCCCCTATGGATGCATTTAGGTAGTGATGTTAAGTGAGCAGTTCCGAGGAAAAAGACGGTCAATCATACAGGCCGTCAGCACAGCTGTGAGGAGTAGCTCGTTAAGCGCAGCTGGTAAAGCTGAAGTGACAAACGCGCGCAAAATCATCTCAAGGAAAAATACATAACAGATACATGCATATTTATCTCTTCCTATGTTAGATGTTGTAAAAAACAGAAGACAGTTCGGTGTCACATGTGTCACTTAAAAACGTTATCAGGAGTTGACTGTGCGTGCATATCATCAGTTCTGGTGTGTCGGTGTGTGCTTGTTTGTGGTGTGCAAAGGGGAAAGGGAAGCTATGGCAATGAACTAAGGAAATACTCGAATAGCCCCCGGCGGAATACTGTCCTGCTCCAGGATGCACTGTTCGTAGTTCATCCGTTTGTACCGGTTCTGCATTTTATAACCCAACACTCCAAGATGCTCCCGGTGCTCTGCCTTTGTAGCCTTAACATCTGTTCAGTGTAACCGTGGAATATTGCAACTCTGCCAGTTAAACATTTGAACCACAGTCTGGGTAATTGTATAATGTCTAACAGGCCTGATTATCAATGGAAGCATAGAGTTGAAATATGATTGGAATCCTAGACATAGATTACAATATTTTGGACCAATCATTGTACAGTGGGCGTGTTTACCCCTCAGCTGTTGTAAACAGTGTGGCAACGTTGACCGAGGCTCGCGCGGAGCGGACCAGAGATGGGTGTATAAATATCTGCGGCTGCTTGTCTCGCTGTTCCACAACTGACATATGAACGCATGGTCCTGTCACAGTCTCGCTGTGCTTCTTCTGTTCAAGCTCCGACCGTCTCTGAGGACACAACTACAGGTTGGTGGGTCTCAATGGACTTTTAAAACCTTTTGTGGATTTTGTGAAACACCGCGCCATCTCCGTTGCGTCGGCGCGCAATCTATTTCGAAAGCCGCAGGTGTGCAGGGAAGGAAGAAAACGTTATATTTGAATATATGCATGGAGTGTAGCGACCGAAGTGAGAGTGTCAGTGTGTTAGTGAGATGACACTAGTGTGCGTTCCAGCGGTTGGTAAGGTGCGCCTTTTGCGTCGATTCCTTCCAGCATACACTCTCCAATACTTATTCTGCAGTCATGCTGTGGTTAGATCGGCCAGTCTACATCTATACAACAAATATCAATAAATGTCTAGTTCAGCGAAGGAAGTTTACTTCTTGACGCACAAATGAATTGGAGGCTGCCCATCCTAATGTTCCAAGTAATGTCACGCCATGGCCATCGCGGAGCCGACCCTTAACTGACGCGCTCGGGTTATAAGTAGCTTCCTCGCATCTTCAACATCTCGGTCGAAAAGCCTACATTTCATTTATTTGCGCTGCATGCAGCCAACAGCGGTGTGCAGGCGCTCAGTGTCTGGCTGCAAGCACCGTCTCGCATCCGGTTCCCCCGCTCGCCTCCCGGGCTCACCACAGATCGTGGCACACGCAATCAACAGGTTGGTATATTTTTATCTATTCATTCATCCGTATTGTTCAACTAGATTTTGTCAATGTTCCATGTTGATTATCTGTAGATAGAACAGTAACATAACTGTAGGTTTAGCAACAATATGGTATGCGCGTTATTTAGGCTATAATTAAAACCCAAGGGCACAATGTGCGTGTTTTTTTTTTGGTTTTAGAAATGGACCGATCGCAAAGTTAACTGAACAGGACGTAGCCTATCTGTGACGTTATTGAGATGTGAAATAATGTCGGAGCTCGCGCTCCCAGGTCTGGTGTTGTGCCGTCAGCTCGCTCCCAGGTCTGGTGTTGTGCCGTCAGCTCGCTCCCAGGTCTGGTGTTGTGCCGTCAGGTCCACGGGAGCGTGGGCTCACTGACTCTGGACCATGATGATGATCACATGAAAAGGAGAAATAGAGAGAAGGAATGATGGAAAGATAAAGATATGAAAAAGGTGAGATGGAAATTGATAGATGGACATGGTTCCTTGATTCTGACCACCAAAATACAATTAAAAAACGATACACTTCTGACCTTACTCCTGTACTTTTTATTTACACTCCTAAATGAGCATCCGAGAGATGGAGAGATGGAGGGATGGATAGATGGTGACAGTGCAATGGCGAGATGGATCGATGGAGAGATGGAGAGAAGGCGAGATACAGAGGAAGAGAGATGGATGGTTGGGGAGAGCAAGAGATGGATAGTTTGGGCTAGGGCGAGAATGACAGATGGAGAGATGGAACGAGGAGGAGTGGTGTAATAAGCGAAAGAGAGCAGTGGGAGGAGATCATGTGATCATTTGTGTAAAAGCTGGGTTTTCCTCAGCTCCTCTGTCGGGCCTCACTGAGTGACAGGCGCAGATTGAAAGAGTTCTTATTATATTCATCAGTAGGGATCAGGGGACATCACAGGTCCCTAACGCCTCTCACACTGCCTTCAGCCAGCCCTGCCCTGCTCCAGCCTCAGCCCCAGCCCCAGCCTCAGCCCCAGCCTCAGCCCCAGCCTCAGCGACGAGAGGAGAGAATAGAGGGGTGGAGAGACAGAGGGTCCCTGGGGTATCAAAGGAGGACAGAATCAAACAAGGTGAGCTGGAACCATGTCCTTGGCTCTGTTTGACTTGCAGATGTCTCTAACTCTGACATACACCCGATGACCTGCAAGGCAGAGGGATGTGAGAATCTGTGTGTGTGTGTGTGAGTGACAGTAAGGGATGTGTGTGTGAGTTTTGCGAGATAAATAGTTCTGCCTTCATTCTAATAATTCCTGTGTGCAGCTGTTAGAATGTGTCTCCGTTGAGGCTTGACCTGGTCTGGACTGGTTTGGCCTAGTCTGGTCTGGCCTGGGTTGGCCTGGTCTGGCCTTGTTTGGCCTATCCCTCTGTGAGTCATGCTGTAGGAACTGAGATGACAAACAATATGTCTGGGCGTGCTTCTGTTCATAACACTGGGCAGCAGTGTTTGCACACACGCACACACACAAGCACACATGCACACACACACATGCACACACACACATGCACACACACACATGCACACATATACACACAGACACACACACACACACACTTACACGGGGAAGCTTTGGCAGAGTACTGCCACCGTGGAAGAGTGGGCTAGCTGCCAAAGGCCACAGTTTACTCCAGGAAACCATCAGCGCTCTAACCTAGATTCAGAGAGGAAAGATACACATTCTCCTCTTTCGCTCTCTCTCTCGCTCTCTCTCTCTTTCACGTTCTTTCCTTCTCTCTCTCTCTCTCTCTCTCTCTCTCTCTCTCTCTCTCTCTCTCTCTCTCTCTCTCTCTCTCTCTCTCTCTTTCACGTTCTTTCCTTCTCTCTCTCTCTTTCTCTCACGTTCTTTCCTTCTCTCTCTCTCTCTCTCTCTCTCCTTCTCTCTCTCCTTCTCTCTCTCTTTCACGTTCTTTCCTCTCTCTCTCTCTCTCTCTCTCTCTCTCTCTCTCTCTCTCTCTCTCTCTCTCTCTCTCTCTCTCTCTCTTTCTCTCTTTCTCTCACGTTCTTTCCTTCTCTCTCTCTCTCTCTCTCTCTCTCTCTCTCTCTCTCTCTCTCTCTCTCTCTCTCTCTCTCTCTCTCCTTCTCTCTCTCCTTCTCTCTCTCTTTCACGTTCTTTCCTTCTCTCTCTCTCTCTCTCTCTCTCTCACGTTCTTTCCTTCTCTCTCTCTCCCTCACCTCTTTTCTCTTTCTTCTCATGTGTCTAAACAAGCCTGAAGGCTGCATACTCGATTTCTGCTGCCTTTTTGGAAACTAATAGCTCTTGATATGGTGGAGGGTGCCGAGACAGTCTTCCGGCTCTTGCCTGTTCATCAACAGCCTAATGGTGTGTGAAATGTGTTGAGAGGCGCTGTGGCGAGGTCTGTGGCGAGGTCTGTTCTCCAGCTACAGCCAGGACAGACCTCAGATCGTCTCAGATCTCTGCTCTCCCTCTCTTCCTTGTGTATCCTGATTCTCTGCTCCTACATTTGTGTGGTGTAGATGTGTGTGTGTGTTTGTGTGTTAGCATGTGTTTGGGGTTGCCCTAAGGGTTTGACACGACAAGCCCAGGTCTTACCGGGTGGAAATTAACTAAGTAAGGTATGGTAAGAATGTATACATAAATTGGATTACATTCAAAGTTTTGTGGACATTTCCCATGACTAGAAAGCGTCTATGATTATCCTCTAATAACCATATTCCCCAGATAGCTGGCTGCCTTCATTATGAGTTTCCTGTTAACAGAGCTTGATGCAGATGAGCTGCTGGAAGGAGATTGTCTGGTCTGGTATGTAACAGCTCAGAGCCTCTGCCTGATTGGCCAAGAATGCATCATAACTAATCATTGTTTTTTTTCCAGTATCTGGCCAGACTTGTAGCTGTCAACTAAAATACTGCTATCAATAATTATTTTATTGAGCCTGCATTGCTCAGGGGTTATCTGAGAACGTACACACACACACACACACACACTCTAGTGCACTTGTACGTTTCTACTTTAACAGGATTTGTGTTTGGACCAGCTAGCTACTGTATATTATAATTGAGTGGTAGTAGTACACTGAAGATATTCTGTGTGTGTATGTATGAGAATATGTTTTTGTGTGTGAGAGAGAAGGTGTTTGTGTGAGAGAGAAGAGGTGTGTGTTTGTGCGTGTGAGAGAGAGGAGGTGTGTGTGTGAGAGAGAGAGAGGTGTGTGAGACGGTGTTTGTATATTTTGGGTGATGAATGAGGGGAAATGTAGAGTGGAGTTGCATGAAACCGCTATGCATATGGCGGAGTGCATTTGGAGGAGTATTGTGCATTGACTCTGTTGCCATTAATAATGCTGTGTTAAAGGAGTGAGCGAGAGGAAGGGAGAGACAGAATGACCAGAGAGAGAGAGAGAAGAGAGAGAGAAGAGAGAGTTACATGGAGAATGTGTTCATGTTTGCCCTCAAGTTAGTATGTGATGCATGTTTGCATCCTAAGTCAGCATCTACCACTAGGGGGTACAGGCTGGCCTGGCTGTGTTTTTCAGCTAGACAACTAATAGTATGTGTGTGTTTGTGTGTTTGTGTGTGTGTGTGTGTGTGTGTGTATGGGGGTGTTCGTGCGTGTATTGCAATGAGTGGGAGGGTATGATTGACAGTCTCATCTCCATGGAGCAGAATAATCCCAGTTGTGTCAGAGAGCTGTCAGAGGATGGGCCATTCTGGCTCCATAGACCACAGCTCTGGCCCATCCATCAGAGAGCGGAGAGGGAGGAGGAGGGGAGGGAGGGGGGAGAGGGGGGGGGGAGAGATTCCATCAGGTTCCTGCGATGTGTGAGTAGATGTGTATCCAAGTCTGTGTGTAGTCCTACTGGTCATTGCTGCTGTGTTTGTGTGTGAACACGTGGGTGCGTGTTTTTATGTATATTTGCATCTGCACGACACATGGTCCATGTTCTGAATAATTTAGTGTTGTGATATAATGTGTGTGTGTTTGTGGCTTAGTCCCATGCTTGCTGGTCATTTGTGGTTCTGTGTGTCTTCAGTCTCATCCCCCTGGCTTGCTGCTGGCTAGCTGGCCGGATGGCTGGCTGGCCGGATGGCTGGCTGTCTGGCTGTCTGTCTGGCTGGCCGGCTGGCTGTCTGGCCGGCTGTCTGGCTGGCCGGCCGGATGGCTGGCTGTCTGGTTGGCTGTCTGGCTGTCTGGCTGGCTGGCCGGCTGTCTGGTTGGCTGGCTGGCAGGATGGCTGGCTGTCTGGTTGCTGTTGCAGGCGGATGTATAAATGCATGAACAAGACTGGGCACCATTACTTAACAGCACCTGGCCCATTCCCCGTGTCCAGAATTAATGTAGACAAACAGGAAATGGTTAAAAGTCTTTATTGGTGAGCTGTGAGGTTGAGGTGGTTCAGCAACTGCTGCGGTTTGCATGGAATGTCACATCCACGATTTAAGACTCAGAAGATAACACAGATAGCACAGACACACTGCTCCTCGCTAGACACAATCCTAAGATAAGTCAGTTCTGCTGTGTGTGTGTGGAAGTGAAATTAGGGATCAATGTCATTGTTTGCGTCCCACTGGTGCTGTGTGTGTGTGTGTGTGTGTGAGAAAGCCCCAGCTTGAGCTCTTTTTTCTATGCTAGACGTCTCCATGCGTTTCATGTTTTCCCTCTAACCCAGTACCCAGAGGACTCAGAGAGTTGTGTGTGTGTGTAAAGTAGGACATCAGTGTTGGTGTGTGCATGCATATAGATGTACTGCATATAGTGTGTGAGGAGATAGAGGGAGATGAGATCTACAGGTGGGCAGGCAGGCAGGCAGTCAGGCAGGCAGACAAGCAGATCATGTTATTACAGTCTCTGTATTGTATAAGCATAACAATGGATACAGTAAAGCAGCCTCATATTCCATCTCCATGACAGTCATTTCAGCTCCTTACGGCAGATGAATGAGAGTGTCTCTCTACGGGTGGCTTTTGTATTAAATTCAAGCAACAATTGAGGGCTCCATCACAACAGGAAACTGAGTGGAGCTGCTGTCATTCACGCTCAGAGTGGAACGTGCTTTTGTAAATCTTCAAATGACACTTTCAAACGGGAGCCCTTATTTCTTGAATGTTTCCAGTTCTGCTGGTACTCAGTCAGAGATGCCGGTCTTTAGTGCCCTATTTATAGTGTGTGTGTACTGTATGTCGTGCTTTGAATGTGGGTGTAGTTGGTGTGTAGTGTGTGAGGGAGTGTACAGAATTACTTTATCTGTGTGTGTGTGTGTGTGTGTGTTCAAAGAAAATAGCCTGTTAATTAAATGCTGTTGTTGGGGGGGGTGCTTCTGTCTGGTGGAGCAGCCTGTCATTAACAAAGCTGACTTACATGAGTATGGTTTGGCAATAGGGTGTGTGTGTGTGTGTGTGTAAAGGAGGAGTTGTTTGTCAGAACCCGCCCCACACACTACATATTGACAGACAGACACACGCACATTGGCAGGATGAGAGATGGTCAACGAGAGAGAGAGACAGAGATTGATAATGTAATATTTAATGGGCCATAAAATGCTTTTAATCCCACTACAAATAACTTGTAATTTGTAGAAAAGTGTATGTCTCCACTGTGGAAGAGAAAGGACCTGCTGTTCTGGCATGTAATTGTATTTGTGAGTGTTTTTTGATGTGTGTGTGTGTGTGTTTTGACATGGCATTTGTTTTCCATTAGTGTGAAGGAGCATGGAGTTAAGGCCTGTTCTGGCATCGTATTGACTGTTACTATCTGAGTCCCCCTCGCTGAGCAGTAATCACACAGTGCCCAGGATGAATAGAAAACAAGCTCACTGCTGGCCCCCTGTGTGACTGTGTGTGTGTGACTGTGTGTGTGTGTCTGTACAAATGCATGGAAATGACAAGGATTTATCTTGAGGTGCTGCTTGCTGTGTTAATCCGATCTCTGGATTAAGTGTGTATATGTTTTTGTTTTGTAGGGTTGTGTATGTGTGAGAAAGACAGAGATATATTGGACTAGTATCTCTCTCTCTCTCTCTCTCTCTCTCTCTCTCTCTCTCTCTCTCTCTCTCTCTCTCTCTCTCACTCTCACTCACTCACTCACTCACTCACTCACTCACTCACACTCACTCACTCATCCTCTCTTAACCTTTTTCTCACTTCCACTTACTCACTCGTTGAAAAACGCAACTATAAAGACCCTGTTTTGATCACAGGCTTTCTATAATTATAATAAAACCCAGAGCCACAGGTTTGTTTTACTGTCCAAGGGACGACCAATAATTCACTTCAAAATCAAGTTATCCCTAACCCCTAACCTAACATTAAACCTTAATATAATTCCAACCGTAACACTAAACCACATTAAACCCACTAGAAATAGAACTTAAAGTTATGTGGGGCCCAAGAAATGTCCCCACAAGGTCATCATATTGTGATTATTGAATCTTCTGGTTCCCACAAAGTTCAACAAGACCACACACACACACACACACACACACACACACACACACACACACACACACACACACACACACACACACACACACACACACACACACACACACACACACACACACACCGACTCAGTGGTGCAGCACACAGGGGTTAAATCTCGTCTGAATGTGGAATAATGGCAGGATGAAAGAGTGAGATGTGCAGCAGTAGTATTTCAGACCATGTGTTTTTAATCCTGGCTAATATGAGGCATCTGCTGTTTGGACAGTATGGACAGCCAAGAACAGACCTGCTGATCTTTGGCACATCTATCAGCTGGCACCAACACGCGTGTGTGTGTGTGTGTGTGTGTGTGTGTGTGTGTGCGTGCGTGCATGTTTCTCTTTGACCTCAGGCAAATACATTATTTTGTTCTTCTGCTCTGTGAAGCATCAGGGATGTAGACAGTCTGTCCGACAGTAAATCAATCAATAAGCCTTACAGCTGAACAGTCACTAAGACAACCACCTGTCCAGCCAGCCAGTTGTTAAGCTGACCAGCCAGCCAGCCAGTCACAAAGCTGACCAGCCAGCCATTCAGTCACAAAGCCGACCAACCAACCAGCCAGCCAGTTGGTCATTCAGTCACAAAGCTGACCAGCCAACCAGTTGGCCATTCAGTCACGAAGCCTGCCAGCCAGCCATCCAGTTACCCAGCGCTCCAGGGATGGTACCCCTCCCCCTCTCTCCCCCTAGACAGGCTAAGACGCACTAACAGACAATCATCACAGCACCAGGAGTGCCTCTCCAATTAGAGGCAGCCTCATCCCTGGGGGTCAAGGACTCGGACAGGACGTGACGTCTGTGCAGCTCTGGGGACAAGCAGGAAGCATTCATCTATTTGCAAATCATTAACCGCATAATTGAATATTTCTCTTTGTAAGACAGAGAGACAGAGCTCCATTCATTATAATTTCCATTCCTGTCAGCCTTGATTTTTACCTGGGTGGGTGTTTGTTTCTCTGTGTGAGTGTGTGTGTTTCTCTGTGTCTGTGTGTGTGTGTGTGTGTGTGTGTGGGTTGGAGAGGAGATTGAAGGGGTGGGTGGGGGTGTGTGGGTGCCAATGTTCAATCAGCCAAATGAATGCTGGCTCAACAGACAAAGAGGTTTATCTCTCTTGTGATGTTCACTCGCTGTCTCTCCCACTTGCTGTCTCGGTGAAAAGCTGCTTTTGATTTGGGATTTACATGATACCAACCTTCACCTTAAACCCAGAGGAGCTGAGTGTATGAGCTGACTGGCTGAACTTATTGTGCACATCTTTGAATGTGGGGACTTGTTTTAGAGGAGTGTGCGATGGCAGGCACACCTGATTGAGGAAATGTGTATAGTGTGTAAATAGAGTGGGATGGGCTCCAGCGAGTGTGTGTGTGTGTGTGTGTGTGTGTGTTGTGAGTTAATAGCGAAGACAGGGAGAGAGACACAGAGAGAGACAGAGTGGATTAACTAGTGGGTAGAGGCAGGCTGAGCTGTTATATGTCCCCTCTTCAGATACAGATACATATACAGAGAGAGAGAGAGTGGGGAGAGAGGTAGAGAGAGAGAGGTGTAGAGAGAGGTGTAGAGAGAGGTGTAGAGAGAGGTGTAGAGAGAGGTGTAGAGAGAGAGGTAGAGAGAGGTAGAGAGAGGTAGAGAGAGGTAGAGAGAGGTAGAGAGAGGTAGAGAGAGGTAGAGAGAGGTAGAGAGAGGTAGAGAGAGGTAGAGAGAGGTAGAGAGAGGTAGAGAGAGGTAGAGAGGTGTAGAGAGAGAGGTGTAGAGAGAGAGGTGTAGAGAGAGAGGTGTAGAGAGAGAGGTGTAGAGAGAGAGGGTTAGAGAGAGAGAGGGGTAGAGAGAGGGAGGGGTAGAGAGAGAGAGAGGGGAAGGGAGGGAGGGGTAGAGAGAGAGAGAGGGGGTATTTTCCTGTTGAAGGGTATTAGTAGATTCATGGGTAGCAGAGCCAGATTAAATAGAAAATACTGGCTGGGGTTCGAGCTCATCTGAAGAGGAGATGAGTGAAAGGAGTGCATTCACACACACGTGCACGCACGCACACACACACACTTATGAGTTTACATTTACATTTAGCAGACGCTCTTATCCAGAGCGACTTACAGTAAGTACAGGGACATTCCCCCCGAGGCAACGTCATTTGGCACGGCCGGGAATCGAACTGGCAACCTTCACATTACTAGCCCGATTCCCTAACCGCTCAGCCACCGTTTACACTGCTGCGCAGTATTTGGTAGTGAATTGGTTGCTTTCGGAGGCGTCCCAGGTGGGAGCCAAGAGTCTGGTCAGACAGGAGGAGCCTGGAGCCTGGTCAGACAGGAGGAGCCTGGAGCCTGGTCAGACAGGAGGAGCCTGGAGCCTGGTCAGACAGGAGGAGCCTGGTCAGACAGGAGGAGCCTGGAGCCTGGTCAGACAGGAGGAGCCTGGAGCCTGGTCAGACAGGAGCTTGAAGACGGGCCCTTGGGCCAGAGGCAGGGGAGTCACTTATCTGAGTCTGAGAGAAGACAGAGAGGTAAAACATAAATAGAGAGAGAGAGAGAGGAAAAGAGAGAGAGAGGAGGTAATATAAGAGAGAGCTTTGCCTTGGTGCTCAGTGTTTTTCCAGCTCCTTTGGGATTGTCGACTGTCCTACTGGGAAGGGCTATCCATCTTTCCTTCTCTCCTTGTCTCCATATCTCCATCTTTCCTTCTCTCCTTGTCTCCATATCTCCTTGTCTCCATATCTCCTTGTCTCCATATCTCCTTTTCTCCTTATCTCCTCTCCTTATCTAATTTTCTCCATATCTCCTTCTCTCCATATACTATTCTCTCCATATCTCCTTTTCTCCACATCTCCTTTTCCTCTCCACATCTCCTTCCCTGCATCATCACTCCTGGAAAATACCACAATAGTTAACACATATCCAGTATGCGCTGTCCGTCCATGTGAGACACATCTTCTAATCGTCCACCATGACATCTCCATCCAACTATTCCTCCTGATCTCTGGGCCAGATGCTCTCCACGGGGCATGGAAATATGTGAAGAAGAAGAATCCACTCTAGGAATCAATGCTTTTCCCAGAGATCAAGGATAAACATTCCTCTAAAGTCTGACTTGGGGTCAGTTTTGTGTCCAGCCCCCAGGTTCAGATCCAGTGTTGGAAGTGGAGATGGGCCTGGGTCTGTCCAGGGTTAAATCATAGGGCCAGAGAGGTGTGTCAGGGAGGGGCAGCCTGTCTTCATCATACCAATGACATATGATGACTGTGTGGTTTTGAAAGTGTTCTGTTTACTGTCGCTGCTGTCATATTTGAAGCTGACATGAATACAGGGCTTTATTTGTTAGCGGTTGACCTCATCTCCAGCAGCATCCTGTATGTGTAGCTGTGAGCTCTCTCTGTCTTGGGAGCTACATTCTTAGCTGGTGCCAGAGTGTCAGTTACGCACAGGAATCCATCTCCTCGCCTTTCCTCACCTCTCCTCCCTTCTCCTCTCCTTTCCTCTCCTCCTCGCCTCACCTCTCCTCCCTTCTCCTCTCCTCCCTCCTCTCCTCTCCCCCTCGCCCCATCCTCTCCTCTCTCCTTTCCTGTCCTCCTCACCTATCCTCTCTTCTCCTCTCCTTTCTTTCCTTACCTCTCCACTCTCCTCTCTTCCTTTCTCTCCATTGTTTTCTCCAACTAGCAGTAATTCTATCTGGAGGTTGTTAGGTTCACGTTGCGGTCAACCAAATCTCTCTTCCAAATGATACATTCCTCCTCTCTGTGAGTGAGCTGTGACCTTTTCATGAGGGTTAGCGTTGTTGATTTTCCATTAGTGGGGACATGGAAGTTTCCTCTTATTGACTGGCGATGATCCTGGAACCAAGGTGCACCTAACGCTCGTTCTTTCTAGATCAAAGAACCTTGCTCTCTCTTTCTAGATCCAAGGAGAATCTCTCTTTCTCTCTCTTTTGCGCTCTCCTTCCTCCTTGTCTCTCTCTCTCTGTCTTTCGATTGCTTTCTGTCTCTCTCTGTATCTCTCTGTCTCTCTCTCTGTATCTCTCTCCTCTCTCTCTGCGCCAGGACGGGGGTGTGGTGTCCCAGGGAGGAGGGCTCTGCCCTCTCTGTTGCCACTGGGCCTGGGTGGAGAAGGAAATGACAGAGGAGGGGAGGGAGGAAGGATGGGAGGATGGTGGAAGGTCAAGGAAGAGGGAAGAAAGAGCAGACTGTTTACCTCAGATGACTAGAGAGCTCTGACAGAGCGGGGGCCAGTAGCGCTCCAGAAGATAAGAGACCGGTCCTGAGAGCCACGAAATCATTCCTTTCATGGTGAAGTCAGTGGAAGTGAAAGAAGGGGATAAAAGAGGGGTTTCAAATGCAAATTAACTGAGTGAAAACTTACTGGATCAATCTTCATGAAAGTCTAATAGGTTGCCGTGGCAGCGTAGAGGCTTCTATGTCAATATTAGCTGATACCAAAGATGAGGGACTGGAGCTTTGAAATACTGAAGTGAGATAAGCTAATGTGGGAGGACTCTACTGAAGTCTCCCTCTCTTTCACACAGCTCACACACAACACACAAGGCTACACACAACCCACACACTCAATACACACACACACGCACACACACACACACACACACACCAAAACACATATTCATACACACAACCATATATATGAACACACTAACAGGCACACACGCACACATGCACATATTGACAAACATACTGACAAACACATACACGCACACGCAATGCTCATGAACTATAGTGCTTGATTTGTACCATAGATGATGAAATGTAGGTGTGTTAACTGAGGAAACATCCTCGTCTTGTCAGTGCTGTTGATTTTCGCTTGTTTGTAGTAGTTCAACAAGACACGTTTAACAGCCTACCTGGTGTCTCCTGTCTTGCTGCTGTTAGAAGATAACGTAAGATTTCATTACACAGCACTTTCCTGAGTCTTATCTCTGGGATGGATCTGGACCCAGACAGACACTGTAATCCCACAGGTTGGTTTAGTGAAACTGGGAGGATCATGTGGCCTGTTTGGTTTCGTTGCTGTTCTGCTGCTGTACTGAGCGGCGCTCTCAGAGGGAGCTGGGAGATGGGAGATGGGAGATGTTCCGTGGTGACGTCATTGGAGTGTGTTTGATGTCTTTACTCTGCTGGAAGACCTTTGTTGTCCACATTCAACCCAATCTGACAGCAATCACAGATTCAGACAGCAGATAATCACAAATAGACTCTGACATAACCTGACCCGCTAGGAGTTGTGCTAGTTATTGTTGTCAGAGGTTTGTGTGTGTGTGTGTGTGTTTTTGATGAAACTGGACTCCAGCTTCGTGTTGTGGGAAACATGCAACCCAGCACCAGTTTTTATATTTCTGGATTAATCGCAATGTCATTGCCCCGGCAAGTTGAGACCTGCATCTGTGTGTGTGTGTGTGTGTGTGTGTGTGTGTGTTAATGATCATGTGTACTATGTGGGAAGTATGATTGTTAGTGTGTGTGTGTGTGTGTGCATACTTCTGTGGGTTAGCCTTCTACATGTGTCAGCAGGTTGGTGAAAGGTTGATGAGGTCTAACAGAGCTGAGAGTGTTACTGTAGGAGAGGAGGCATTCTGCAGCCTTGTGAAGCAGCCCTGTAAAGCAGCTCAATACTGGCAGTAACCCTGGTGGGTGCTATTATCTCTTGTCTGAGAAGGAAATTACTGCAGTTCCTTCTAGGAAACATCTGTGTTCAGACACTGGCCCGTAGCACAGCAGGTGTAGTCTAACGTGCTGTGCTGCATTGCCTACACTGAACTCACACACACACACACACACACGCATATGCATTCCCATGCACCTGTAAAGACACACATGCACATACACACACACACAGATGCACATGCTCGCACCCATTTGCACAGGCACACACACACTCACCCGGTTACACACCTTGTGCGTGACGCGTGAACAGGACACACGTGGAACCATACATGTCAGTGGAACGTGTGTCATACGTGGAACATGTGAAGAACAAAGTACAGCCCATATCAAAGGAAAGCTGATATCAAAGGAATTTGGATGAGCACACCTGGAGAAGTTCTTTTATACTGCCGGCTCCTCTCTCTCCCTCCTTTATCTCTCTCTTATCCTCTCTCGCTCTTTCTCTCTACTTCTCCCTGTTTTATTTGTCTCTCTCTCTTCCTTTCATTCCTTCCCTCCGTGAGAGTCATCCTGCCTGCTTCTCTATAGGCTTGTGTAGTTCTGTGTCGTCCTACCAGGCCACCCCGAGAGCCTCAGTCGTGATGCAATAGCGGTGTAATCTAGGTTACTGTCTGCTTGACAGTACTGGTATTTACCTGACATTTACATCAAAATGACAGGAGAATTATAGAGCTGTATATTGTACTCTTTTCCCTGTAACCCCTTCCCTCCTCCTCCGCTCCTCGTCCCTCCTTCCCCTCCCCCTCCTCCTTTTTCTTTCCCACAGGTACTGTGCTTTTTCTTCTATTGCTTTTTCTAAGTTCTAATGCTATTTCTTTATTTCTTTCCCTCTAGCCTCCCTCCCTCCCCCCTCTCTCTCTCTCTCTCTCTCTCTCTCTCTCTCTCTCTCTCTCTCACACTCTCCTTCTCTTCTCTCTCTCACACTCTCCTTCTCTTCTGTCTTTCTCTCCCTCTTCCTCTCTCACACTCCCTTTTTCTCTCTACCTCTCTCCCCCCTCTCACTCTCTTGGTCTGGTACTCTCTCTCTCTCTCTCTCTCTCTCTCTCTCTCTCTCTCTCTCTCTCTCTCTCTCTCTCTCTCTCTCTCTCTCTCTCTCTCTCTCTCTCTCTCTCTCTCCTGGTCTCGTACCTGCTATGATTTATACAGGTTGACAGGAATGTGAGGAACATTGGCTCCACTTCCACAGTGCTCTTTAGTGTCGGAGCCCATTCTTGTCAAAAACACTGACTGCCTGGGCGGCACAAACACACACACACACACAAACCATGAAAATGAAATTGCATCCCATCCCATTTCATATAATAGCTGTGGCTGTGAATGTGTAAATTGGTCTGTATGCTAGGCACTAAGAGGAGTGTTCTGTGTATACAGCCTGAGACAGGCTCTGCGGCATCCCAGGCTGGGATGATCACTTCCTATTAATGAGGATGAATTCTTGGCTGCTCCCTCAATGTCTCAGTGGAGGGTCAGATGGCTGAGCGGTTAGGGAATCCGGCTACCAATCAGACGTTTGCTGGTTCGATTCTCGGCTGTGCGAAAATTACGTTGTGTCCTTGGGCAAGGCACTTCACCCTACTTGCCTCGGGAAATGTCCCTGTACTTACTGTAAGTCACTCTGGATAAGAGCGTCTGCTAAATGACTAAATGTAAATGTACTACCTGGAGCTGGTCTACTGTACGTCCCATGTAAGGCTGTCACATTGCGCTGGTCTACTGTATGTACAGTAACATGTAACAGTGTTATGCACAGTGTCACATTGAGCCGGTCTACTGTGTGTACAGTAACATACAGTATCCCGAGAAACACTGGCAGCATGACACAGTGTGTAAACTAGTAGTTTGTGGAGAGCGTAACTATGGAGCATCCAACCTACCATTACTTTAGTCTGTGATTTACCTCATTATGGGATGTGTGTGTGTGTGTGACGGAGAGCGGGAGGAAGAGAGACAAAGAGAGAGAGAGAGACAGTTGCTATAGATAGGATTGTCAACTAGAATATCCTTCTGAGGCAGTGAGGAGGATCTGTCCTACGGTAAGTCCTGCAATATTGCCTTGTCTTCTTAAGTGTGTATGACGGGAGTGTGTATTAGAGTTAGGGATCAAGTGTGTGCAAAGAGACGGAGAGAGAGAGACGGAGAGAGAGAGACGGAGAGAGACGGAGAGAGAGAGACGGAGAGGGAGAGGGGGAGAGGGGGAGAGGGGGGAGAGGGAGGAGAGGGAGGAGAGGGGGAGAGGGAGAGGGAGGAGGGGGAGAGCATCGTCTGGTTCTGGACATTCTCAAGTTAACTTCATAAAGTACCTTCAAGTTTTGAGCTATGGACGATCATGTGATGCTATCCAGCAGACATCCGTCAGAGTCCTGGAACTGTTCTCTCTCTATTCAGCTTTAAAACATGAGGACACGCGTCAAAAGAGTTTTGCGTTGTGTGGAAAGTCCTACATTGTTGAGACAGAGTTGTGCTCTGGTGGTGAACTCCCGAGGTCCGTCTGGTCGCTGGTCGCTGTGTGGATGGAGACAGCCCATCTGAGACAGACCAGGAAGGTTGTAAAAACATAATTACAGGGATTAAGATCAGCTCTGCTAATGGGACGTCTTTATGATATGGATCGCTGCTGCGGAACATTATAGGTTTCCTCATGGCGGTGCTCGGAAATCCTTTTCTGCTTTCCACAAAGTGTTTCGTGCTGTCCTGCATGTTGTTAAATTCCTTTTTTTTTTTTTACCTGAACCCAATCTCTCTCTCTCTCCCTCCCTTCTGTCCAAACTATTTATCTGACAGAAACTCAGGGCTGTTGTTCTACACGGCACTCAGCATTTAAGAAATCGATGTTCTGAAGTGCTTGCGTAAAATAAGATTTCACAGACATATCAAATTAAGATTTGCTCGTCCCTGCTGTCCTTGCCTGTTAGTTGCAGAGTATCTACATGGACATTGTGTTTCCTTGAAGAAGTTATCGAAACCTCTTCAACCTCACATTCTGTCCTTACTGAGATAGACCTTGAGCCGGTCTCCCTTCTGTCCTGTCTATTGGCAGGGGAGAGTCCAAGGTCTGCCTTGGCCCCAGCCCCAGCCCTCAGCCCTCAGCCCCCAGCCCCCAGCCCCAGTCAAGGCTACCAGAGGCTGTGGGCGAGCAGGTCTAAGGTGTGAACTCGGGCTTAGTTGTAAGTTACGGCCCTGGGCATGAGGAGTGCAGCGTAGCGTGGAAACGCAGACACCCCGCAACCTCAAAGGTCCTGGGAGGAGGCCGGGTGACTCTCAAAAGCGGTTTCTCCCTCAATCTCACAGCCAGAAATACACTCCTTTCATCTGTGTTTAGTGCAGGGAAGGGTATAGGCATGTGTCTACATGCCTATTTTTGTGGGCCCGCTAAGCACAGACACATTTTTATGCTCCAGAAATACACCCCCCCCCCCCCCCTTCCTGTATGTCTGGGCTGGACGAGGGCTCTGTCTCGAGCCTGCCTCCTGCTCAGGTCCACCCCACAGAGAGTCCTCTGTCTGCAGTCGTTACAATGATAAACATACAGAAAACAACTGAAAGGTTACACAGTACAGCTGTAGATGGAAGCATTGCTCAAAGTCCTAGGAGGACATTTCTCAATGCCTGTAAAGGTTAAATCAACAGTTTCGAGGTCAGAGCCTAGGTAGAGGTCAAACAGTGTGCAGTGATGACTGTCCAGAAACAAGGGGCCTATCTCCCGCTGAGAGACACAGTTACATAAGATTAACACATACATCTGCACACAGGAAGCACATCAGTCAACTTTAATTTGATTGCCCCGGCTTATATGGCACGCAACACACAACAGGCCTGTCTGGAGTTAGACGTAAGATGGTATATTAGTAATATACTTATTTCTAGTCGGCGGCATTGCTCCAATTCTGCATCACCCGGCTCTGGTGAGAGTCTAGACGTTCGATTTACGCTGGTATGTGTGTGTCTCAGTGTTGTGTTTTGTGTGTGTGTGGGGTGAGGACAACAATAAGGCTGGGATTTGTCATTTTGTAATTTCTATGCGTGTGTGTGTGCATGCATGCGTGTGTGTGTGTGTGCGTCAGTCAGGATATAAACGGCTCTCCTCCAGATTAATAATAATAATGAGGCTGACGGTTTTCTTCACCTTTCTGTTGATTTATCTGTCCACTGGATGATCCGCCCTCACACTCTAATAAAACCCTCCACACACATACATGCACAGACACACACACACACACAGACACACACGCACACGCACACACAGGAATGACAAATGTCTGCTTAATTGTTGTATTCTGGAAAGTGGCTGAAGTGATTTATTAAGATGTTGAAAACTTGAAGGACAGTTCTTTCCCCATTCTTCTCTCTGACGCAGCCTGTCATTTCCACATTCTGATTAGCCTGATTTACCGTCTGCCTGACAGACATGCAGGTACCTCAGCACCATGACATCTGGAGAAGGTTTCTAAGGGTGTGTGTGTCCTTTCTTTCTTTAATTATGGATTTTATTGGGGTGCACACACACACTCACGAGGTACATGTGTACGTGCGCAGCATTCAAAGAGTAAAGGTGTTTTATAGGTTGCAGTCAGGAAGTGCTCTTTAAAGTCAGATGGTTCTCTGGAGCCCTTATCTGCCTGCTTCGCACACACACACACCCTCTCACATCCTCTCACACCCTCTCACACACACACACACACACACCCTCTCACACACACACACACACACACACTCTCACACCGTCAGCAGAGATCTGTCTCCCAGCGTCCCGTGATGGCTGTGTTCTGATCCCCTCCGGGTGTACAAATGTCAACGTTGCGCAACAGCGGGCGGAGTCTGTGCTCTCTGAGTCTGTGCTCTCTGAGTCTGTGCTCTCTGAGTCTGTGCTGTCTGAGTCTGTGCTCTCTGAGTCTGTGCTCTCTGAGTCTGTGCTCTCTGAGTCTGTGCTCTCTGCGTTTGTGCTCTCTGCGTCTGTGCTCTCTGCGTCTGTGCTCTCTGCGTCTGTGCTCTCTGCGTCTGTGCTCTCTGCGTCTGTGCTCTCTGCGTCTGTGCTCTCTGCGTCTGTGCTCTCTGAGTCTGTGCTCTCTGCGTCTGTGCTCTCTGCGTCTGTGCTCTCTGCGTCTGTGCTCTCTGCGTCTGTGCTCTCTGAGTCTGTGCTCTCTCTGCGTCTGTGCTCTCTGAGTCTGTGCTCTCTGCGTCTGTGCTCTCTGCGTCTGTGCTCTCTGCGTTTGTGCTCTCTGCCTGACAGTGGAGAAGATCTGCTCCATGAACTGGTCCGTAAACAACCCCTCTCAAAGCACCCTGCTCTGAGACCTCCTCTGGAGAGCTGCATCAACACTGCTGGAGGTTTAACTCTGATCCTGGATCAGAAATGCCCTTTTCCCTGTAATGGTGGATGGGAGCGTTGGCAGCAGGCAGATCTGACCCCAGGTCTGTGGTTGGGGCGGGTCTGGTGAATGCAGCTGGTTCCTGTGGCACCCTGGGGGTCTGTGTTGTTCTTCATAATGGACTCTTGTTCCAGCTGATAAATCTCATCAGATTAGCCGCAGGCTCACCCCGTGTCAGAAGGCTGTGTAATTTAGGTCATTACACACAGAGACGCAGGCCTCACTAAGGATTAAATTAGATTAAACGATCAGGGCAGGGAGAAGCACTCCCTACAAGGGTCCTTAAACTCCCAAGTGTCTCAGAAGAAATGAGGTTGTGGATGAAGGACTGGATCTGTTAGATGCAGGTCAACCCAGACGCATTCCTGAAGGATTAATGACCAGGTTTCCTCTGAAGAGTTCAGGTCTGTAACAGGACTGAGTGTGTGTGTGTTTCTGTGTGTGTGTGTGGCGGGTGTGTGTTTGTCTGTGTGCATGTTTATACCGGGAGTCAGGTGGCTGAGCGGTTAAGGACTCGGGCTAGTAATCAGAAGGTTGCTGGTTCAATCCCGGGCTGCCAAATGATGTTGTGTCCTTGGGCAAGGCACTTCACCCTACTTGCCTCGGGGGAATGTCCCTGTACCTACTGTAAATCCCTCTGGATAAGAGCGTCTGCTAAATGTAAATGTAAAATGTAAATGTTTATGTGTGTGTGTAGAGTATTGAACCAGGCTGATGTTTTCATTCAGTGATGTTGTGTCGTGCCAGGAGACACAGCCTGTGTCTCCTGGGTTGGATGTGGGGAGCGTACAGCCAGGGCTGTCAGGCCTATGTGTGTTCCATTATGGATGTCTAATCTGTGGAAGCTGCCCTATTACAGGTTTAAAGATCAACCAAGCTGTCAGGCTGCATAGATTCTGCCAGATGAATGGGGAACAGCAGAATTTCCATCTCCAACATATGACAGGCCAGCCAGCTAACCAACCGTTTAATACTGCACTTCACATTAGACTTGCAAATAAGATACATACTTGTGGTAGAGTGTGTGTGTGTGTGCGCGTCTGTGTGTGTTTGTGTATGTCTGATGTGTGTGTGTGTTGTGTGTATGTGTGTAATACCCTCTCCTCTCATCGGACTTGCAAATGGAAGACTGTCACTGCACATTGCGAGCGAGTAGGTGAACTTATTAAAATGGAAGAGAGCTTTACGGCAAAGTTATCAGTTGTCGGTGCTGCTCTCTCGTGTGAGCAGGCGTCTGTCAGAGAAGGCTACTTGTTTATCTGTTGTTCAGTCACGCTTTAGTTGCATGTTTCAAGCATGTACGAAGGATTATGAGTGAGTGCATGAGGTGGAAAGGTTTTTACAAACATTTGTTTCTTTTCCTCGTATTTCACACTTTAACCCTTGTGTTCTCTTCGGGTCGTTCTGACCCATCAGTCATTGTGACCCACCGTCGTATTGCGACAACTTTACCGCATACAAAAACAAAGTGAAGCATTTTCTTTTAACCATCGGGCTGTCTCAGACCCCCCACATTGCGAAGGTTAAAAGAAAAGTATTTTTATTTGTTCTTGTATTGGGTAAAATTGGGTAAACACAACGATGGTTCGTTATGAACCTTTGGGTCATGTGACCCGAAGGCAGCACGAGGGTTAAAAAAAAAAATCTTCCCCCAACACCGATTCCATTCACCGTAGCGCTGGCAGAATCTCCCCTCAGGTCTATGAAAAGGGTTGCAACCTTTCATCACTTCTGTGATGCCTAATTCAATAAGGCTTCAATCAAGGCCTAGCAGCATCAGAGGACACTGGGACAGTGATTACACAGCAGCAGTCCCAGACTGGTGCCCTGCATGTGTACTGTGATTGGAGTCAACGCTGGCAGCTGCCTGGATATGGGAAAATGCATGTGTGTGTCTCTCTGTGTATGTGTGTGTGTGTGTGCGTCTCTCTCTCTTTGTCTGTCTGTGTGTGTGAATGGCCTGTGATTGCTGAAAGCATTTCAAAAACTGCTGGCAGACAGAACAGATCTAGAACATTCTTTGAATTTTTTTAATCACATGGATGGAACAGCGTTCACCCTCTTCTTCACCCCTCCATCCCTCAACCTCTCCTCCTATAAATCCCTCCCCTTCTTTTCTCCTATCCTCCTCTACCAACCTTCCTTTTCCAGCTCTCCGCTCCTCTTCTGCCTTCTTCCTCTCCTCTCCCCTCCCTCTCTTCTCTCCCCTCTCTTCTCTCCTCCTCTCCCCTCCCTCCACTCTCACACTCTCCCCTGCTCTTTTTCCTCACTTTCACAATTTTGCTGTCATGTGTGGAATGTTAGGAAGGCTGACAGGTTGCATCACCCCAGAGAGAGAGAGAGAGAGAGACAGAGAGAGAGACAGAGAGAGAGACAGAGAGAGAGACAGAGAGAGAGACAGAGAGAGAGACAGAGAGAGAGACAGAGAGAGTGACAGAGAGAGAAACAGAGAGAGAGACAGAGGGATGGAGGGAGGGAGGGATGAAGATCTTTCACCACTTGTAGAGTCAGATGCTCCTCAAGGGGCTCTCTGTCTATGTCTCTCTCTCTCTCTCTGTCTCTGTCTCTCTGTCTCTGTCTCTCTCTCTGTCTCTGTCTCTCTCTCTGTGTCTCTCTCTCTCTGTCTGTCTCTCTCTTTCTCTGTTTCTTCTTTTTTAGGTTGACCCTCTTAGACAGGGATAGGTGAATGCTAGGATACGTCAACCCTCTGGGTGTTTGAGAACAAAAGCCTCCATCTTTAGTCCAACATCCAAACGGATTCTAATTGGAGAAATGAAATTCTTCATAGCAGATGTGTTGACTAACACATTAGAAATGATGTCTGCTAAAAACTTCATGCTGTCAGACAAAGAATGTCAAAGGATGTCTACAGTGTGTGTGTGTGTGTGTGTGTCAGCAGCAAGGAGACCTTCATGTCCAGCATATTTATTAGTAAATGTCATGTAGATGCAAGTTTAGCGAAATAAGAGTGTAGAATCTGAGTAGGCAAATGGAATTGTGGGTAAGCTGCAGACTGCTCGACAGCAGACAGGAAAAAGAATTGTGAGTGTGTGTGTGTGAGTGTGAGTGCGTGTGTGTGTGAGTGCGTGCATGCGGAACTGATTGTAAGGCTGCACAGCCACTCTCTTCTCTTTAGATTCTCCGTAGCACACCCCAGGGTCCCTCACTCTAAACCCATTAGACTGTCCCCTTCCTCTCCCTCCCTCTCCCTCCATCTATCTCTACCTTCTCTCTCTCTCTCTCTCTCTCTCTCTCTCTCTCTCTCTCTCTCTCTCTCTCTCTCTCTCTCTCTCTCTCTCTCTCTCTCTCTCTCTCTCTTTCTCTCTCTCTCTCTGTCCCACTCTCCATATATATAAATACATATTTTCTCCCTCTTTCTTCAGTTCAATGTGCGCGTGTCAGAACCACTCTTAGACCCCCTACCATGTTTCTCCACCATAACAAAAGTCCTAATTGAAAAAGCTAATTAAACAACAAATAAACAAGTTGTTTATTTACTTACCATGGCTGTGAGAGACGCTGGGCTCTCACACTGTTCCTGAGTGTGTGTGAGACAGGTCTGTGAGACAGGTCTGTGAGACAGGTGTGTGTGAGGCAGGTGTGTGAGACAGGTCTGTGAGACAGGTGTGTGAGACAGGTTTTTTGAGACAGGTTTTTTGAGACAGGTGTGTGAGACAGGTGTGTGAGACAGGTCTGTGAGACAGGTCTGTGAGACAGGTGTGTGAGACAGGTGTGTGAGACAGGTCTGTGAGACAGGTGTATGAGAAAGGTTTGTGAGACAGGTGTGTGAGACAGGTCTGTGAGACAGGTGTGTGAGACAGGTGTGTGAGACAGGTGTGTGTGAGACAGGTGTGTGAGCCAGGTGTGTGAGACAGGTCCTGGGGTGTGTCTGTCAGTGTGGCTGTAGACGGTCCCTCTGTTCAGACACACATCCTTCACTCACCTCTCACTCTCAAAGGTGTTCGTGACAGAACTTTCAACACCGTTTCCGAACACAACGTAGCGTTTCCCGAGACAAAATTGGTTTCATCATCTGCTGCATTTGATTCATTTTCATCAGTCCTGTATTTCTGTGCCTGGGCTCTCCAGTGCTGAGCTGGGTGTATAGCTTCAGGCCCGGGCTGGGGCTGTCTCGCTTCTGCCGATGCAACACTTAATGAGACGGTTTCCCCTGTTTTTTTGAACACAGCTCTTTAGAGATTTCATCATTTAATCACAGAGAGAATGATCTGAAAGAAATGGAAAGCTGAAACTTTTTATATTCCTTCATTTCCAACTCTCGCTGCCTGGCTCACTGTGCGTGTCTGTTACAGGCTGGGGATGATCTCCTCAGATAGGGGGTTCTACTTACGGTACCATAGACTGGCTGGAAGAAGACCTAGGGTGGAGAGACAGATATGTGATGAGGACTCAGGACAGGAAGACAGGTATCTAGTGTGGGCCCAGGAGAGAGAGAGGTAGGTATCTGGTGATGAAGCAGGAGAGAGAGCGGTATCTGGTATTTTAAGTCTGTGGTTTCTGGTTGTTCTCAGGTGTTGGCCCAAGGGCATGTCAGTGTCCATAGTGAGCTTCCCCCTGCGTGTGTGTGTGTTTTTGTTTGAGGACAGTATGTACTGTATGAAAGAAAAAAATGTTATTCTTTTGCAACCGAATCCCACCTGTTTTTCTGTACAGACAGGAAGACGGAGGCCCTCATTGGTTGAGCTCCTCCTACTTCCTGGTTGGGCCTCTCCCTTTTCCTGCAGGCAGAGTTGTGTGATAGGCCAGTCAGACCAGTGTTATTGTAGCTCACATCAGCTTGTTGAGAGGATCATGAAATGGCTTGTCATCGTGTCTAGTATGTTGCTAATGTACAGTTTCAGCACTGCTCGTTGCACGTAGTACTTACAAGATGAATACCTCAACTGAGCTTGTCACAGTCTGGAGACACTGATAGATCTACTGATTCCTCCCTCTCTCCCCTCTCTCTCTCCCCCCCCCCCCCTCTCTCTCTCTCTCTCTCTCTCTCTCCCTCCCACCTCTCTCTCTTTCCCCCTCTCTCTCTCCCCCCTCTCTCTTTCCCTCTCTTTGTCTGTCTCTCTTTGTCTCTCTTTTCCCCCCTTCTCGCTGTGTATCTCTGTCACTCTATCTCTTTGCTTATTCACTGTGTGTGTGTGTGTGTGTGTGTGTGTGTGGTGTTCTCCCTGAAGAGTGTCCTCCCAGTATGTGTGTATTGTGTTCAAGGTTGAGTTATTGGTTTGTTGACTGATAGATTGATTGGAGCAGATGGACTACTCACAGTCCAGTCCTGCTTTAGGAGCTGCCCCTCCTCAGAACTCTTATGTTTCACAGGCACTCGCAGCATTAGCTGTAAAAAACATTTCATAGTAATCTCTAGTAATGTCCTTGTGCTTTTTGTGCCTGACAGATTGCTTTGTTGTGGTGCTGCCTGACTGGAGCACAAAGACCTGGAGGTAAAGTCTTGTGGAAAAACAAGGACGTCTCCCTCATAGCAAGACTTGAAATAACACACCTAATACTGAGGCTAGCAAGGTGTGTGTGAATGTGTGTATGTTTGAGTGTGTGTGTGAGTTAGTGAGTGTGTGAATGTGTGTGTATGTGTGTGTACATGTGTGAGTGAGTGAGTGTGTACCTGTGAGTGTGTGTTTGTCTTGTGTGTGTGTGTGTTTCACTTGTCTGTGAGTGTGTGTGTGTGTGTTTCACGTGTCTGTGAGTGTGTGCATATGCATAATTATTCATATCTTATTCAGCACCTGGGTGCTTCTGGTTCAATGTCATGTCTCCCTTGATTTTGATGTTCTAAGTGGGACATTTTCATTTGGAAGTTCATACCCAATTTGAATCCATGATAGACTTTAATTAAAATGAAACTGACCCATGGTGTCACCCTTACAGCATACTGCAGAATTGGCTTTCTCTGCACTGGAAAGGCTCATCATAAAATGATGACATAGTTCAAGAAAACAGACAGGCATGACACACACACAGACAGACACTGTAAATAGGCAGGCAGGCAGACAGACAGAGAGAGAGAGAGGGGCAAGCAGACAGACAGACAGACAAAGACAGGCAGGCAGAATGCATCAGTGTTTGTGCTGACAGACTCAGCTTGTGTCTGGGGAGGTACAGATAGTGGACATACTGCAGAGATCTTGTGTCCTGTACGAGCTGACTCAGTCAGGACTCCTCTGCCCTGGCCTGGGAAGCAGACTAGAGGACAGGCTCTGTGTGTGTGTTTGTTGAAAGACTAGAGGACAGGGTGTGTGTGTGTGTTTGTTGAAAGACTAGAGGACAGGGTGTGTGTGTGTTTGTTGAAAAATTAGAGGACAGGGGGGTTGAGTGTGTGTGTGTGTGTGTGTGTGTTTTATCAGCAGATTGTTGTGCTTCTCTTCATGTCCAGTCAGTTCCTGGTTCCCCAGCTGGTTCAGCAGCTGCTCCTAGACCCCAGACTGCTGGCATCACATACTACTATTACAAACTATTATTCAGTACTATTATTACATAATATTATTCCATACTACTCAGGGATGGGAGTAGTTTATATAAGACCTGTTTCTGCTGCTCAGGAAATGGCCAGCTCACGTTAAGAGACTGGTCTCCACCCTGCTAACATGCTAGGTGATACACACCTAGCATTCTGTATGTGTGTGTCAGTGTGTGTGTGTGTGTGTCAGTGTTTGTGTTTCCTGCTGTTACAGTCCCACTGAGCCCATTACTTCTCCAATAACCAACGGGACCTACTGTCTCTCTCTCTCTTTCTCTCTCTCTTTTTCTCTCTCTCTCTCCCTCTATGTCTCTCTCTCCCTCTATATCACTCTCTCCTCCCATCTCTCTTTCTCTCCATTGTATTCTCCCTCCCTCTCTCTCTCACTCTTTGTCCCCCTCTCTCTTGCTGTGATGGTAGAGATGTCACCAGCACATCCTGTCATGGTAGAGATGTCACCAGCACATCCTGTCATGGTAGAGATGTCACCGGTACATCCATCCTGTCATGGTAGAGATGTCACCAGCACATCCTGTCATGGTAGAGATGTCACCAGCACATCCTGTCATGGTAGAGATGTCACCAGCACATCCTGTCATGGTAGAGATGTCACCAGCACATCCTGTCATGGTAGAGATGTCACCTGTGAGACATGGTTATTGTTATAAGATCTTGGCTTCAAAGCTTCACTCACTTACACTCACACACACACACACACACGCATGCACACACACACACACACGCACATCCCTGACGCAGATGTCTGACAGCTAGCTCGCAGTGCGTGCCAGAGTACTGGTGAGACATGAAAACCAACAGTTAGCAAGCAGAGAAGCAACTTATGTTTTTAATAATGCATGACTGCCAGACTTCAATGAGCCCTGCTTCTGTTTTCGCCTTTGTGTGTGTGTGTACGTGTGGCTGTGATTGTGTGTGTGTGTGTGTGTACCGGTGGCTGTGATTGTGTGTGTGTGAACGTGATGGAATGTGTGTGTGTCTACGCCCTCTTTGATTGCTCGAAAAATATAATAAAAAAAGTCATTTCTGAACACAGGAATTTGCATGGTTCAGCAGTGGTAAACACATTGCAGCATGCTGGGACCACACTTGTTTCATCTATCACTAACGTTGGTCTGCCATGTTCACAAGTTCTGCTACTCTGATGTCACCTGTGGCCCTACGGACATCCCAGTTTGGAAACCAGGATTCTGGACCGCTGGAAAGTCATCACCGCTGATGTCATCACCGCTGACGACATCACCGCTGATGTCAGTTTTCTTTTGTTGATTAAACCCAACCTGGTGACTACAACCTTCCTTCCTGTGTTCTGTCTCTGACTAGCTGCCTTGGTCCTGCTGATGACATGAGATACCATGTTGCTGGGTAATACACACACTCACACCAAATACACACCCACACACACACACACACAGCCACACACACACACACACACACACAGCCACACACACCCACATTAGGATGCTAACAGTGAATGTTTCACATGATTCTAATGTGCAGAGATGGTACTCTCTGTGGAATGTTTATCAGTGTTTGTGAACATGATTATTAAACAGCTGTGACCTACACACTCAGACACACACACACACACATACAGACACACACACTCACACACGGACGCGCACACACAAGCCCAAGGCAGAGCAGCATCTGGGCTGGAAAGGGAGTGTTGGTGTGTGAGCAGGGTTCTGATGAGGGCTTCTAGATAATGAGAGTCAGAAGACTGCAGGGTCAAAGGGGAGAGAAAGAGAGAGAGGGAGGAAGGAGGGAGGGAGAGAGAGAAGAAGGACAAGGAGAGGGGGAGAGGGGGAGGAGGGGAGGGGTAAGTGGGCTGTAGGATGGATGGAGGGTAGCTGAGAGATTGTCAGTAACAGTAATAGGGATCAAAATGAAACAGTTCACTGCCTCACAGCAGCAACTCCACTACAGCGGTCCTCTCTCACAGCCTACAGTATCACACACTCCATCATGCCCAGTAAAGACTGGTGTTCGTACCGTGCCCTGGAAAGACAACTGTGAAATAAAACCAATCTCCTCAAAGGTGCTTTACGCTATTCCTAGATTATGTAAGGTTTTATGTAACCACATCTAACTACTGAGGTGTTTTGTTGTTATGCTGGGCTGCGCCCCCCCCAGGTTGCCCCCCGGGCTCTCGGTATTAACAAGCTGGTTTTGTGACTTCTCTCGCAGGTGCCTTCCACTGAAGTGAACCTAACACACCCAATCTACAGGAAGACACATCTACTGTGGCGTAGGACACACCCACTTTGTGGGAGGACACACCCACTTTGGAGGAGGACACACCCACTTTGGAGGAGGACACACCTACTTTGGAGGAGGACACACCTGGGAAGCTGTGAAGGACACCTGCAACGCTCTGAGAGACGGCAGTCTGAGGAGAGAAGGAGAGCAGTGGGAGGAGCCAGTGGGAGGAGCCAGTAGGAGGAGCCAGGTTATCTCTGAGGACTGTGAGACATGAAGATGTTTGTGCTGCTTCTGACTGTGCCGCTGCTGGGGCCCCTCGTCTTGGCAGGTGAGACACCCAGAGCAGGTGGCAGGACAGTTGACCCCAGAATGACCTGAACCCTGACCCCCCCCCCCCCCCCCCCCCCCCTCCCCGACCTCACAGGAGGGACGTATGATAGCAGATAGTGGAGCAGTGCTAGCGGTGATGACAGCTTGTAAAACTGTTACAGAGTTGTGCTGGTAATGGAGTTTCCGTGCTTCACGTGTTAGTGAAGGTGAAGCAGGGAGAAGCAGGTGTTCTGGTCGTGAGCAGACGAAACACTCGGAAGGTTCCGGTCCAGTGGGTCGGTTCTGGGCCCCTTGAGTCAGGCGTCAATGAGGCCTCAAATACCCCCTCAGAGATACACACACTCTCACACACACACTCTCACACACACACTCTCACACACACACTCACACACTTCCACACGTTCCGCCACGTTGGTGGAAAGTGAGAGTGATTTTCCTGCTTCCCCTGCCAATGGGCATCCGGCCAACCTGAGTCCATCCCTTATCCCAACAACCGTCAGATGTCTGTGTGGGTGTGACGGAGAGAGAGAGCCTGTGTGTGTGTGTGTGTGTGTGTGTGTGAGGTTGTTGTGTGTAGGACCTTAAAGTCGTGGCCAGTGTCCCAGTGGCACAGATTCACATATTTAAAAAAATATATAAAAAAACTCCCTCTTCCAGAGCAGTTTTATTGTAATTGCAAACAGAAGTTTAACAGAGCAGTGAGTTGCTTTTTATAATCATAAACATGAAGGCTTTGCATCTGCTGCCAGACCAGCTTTTAATCATCCTACAGTGTCCTGACGGACCAGGTCTGCAAAACACTTGCGTGTGTTTGAGTGTACAGTAGATAAAGCAGCATAAAGCCATGTCTGAGAACGGTTGCCGTCTATCTGTGGTGAGGTAAGCCAGTCACAACATCACTAGCTCTACTGACAGAAACACTGGCCTCAGATCAGTCAACACTCCCATACAAGGAGCTCAAGTTCATGTTTCTGGAGGTCGGTCTGCTGTGGCTGCCTGTGTCTTTGTGCTCCAGCCCTCCAGAACCCACCGTGCTCAGCAGAAGTCTGCTGTTGTAAGAAAGTGTTGAGGTATCAGTTTGTGTTCCTGTCTCCCTCTCCTCCCAGTTCTCTGAAGAGGAGTTGTGTTTGCATGGAGGGTTCTCTCCGTGAAGGAAGTGTTGACCTGCATGTCTGGGTTGTGTGTGTCAGAGAGGTAGGGTCGTTCAGAGTTCTCTGAGAACACAGAGAAAAGCAGGCGGAGGTTCCACTCACTGCCAGGAACCCCCTGTGCTGCCTCGGTGAAAGTGAGGAGATGTGCTGTGGTTTCTTTTGGAAAGACTGTGGAGTTTAAATTGGTTTGTGCTGTGTGTGTCTGTGTGTTTGTGCGTGTGCGTGTGTGTGTCTGAGTGTACTAGCCCCCGCAGTGCTATATCTGCAGACCATCAGCTGTTTGCATGTGGTCCGAGTTTTCCAGAAAAGAAGAAGTGGTCAGACTAGTGACCTCTCCTAGCCGTCTATCTCTACCTTACACTGCCTGACCCCAGGCAGAGACAATCACAGCTTGGCTCTTGGAACAGAGAAGCCAGATTGGGCCAATCAATCATTCCCTATCATCCCAGGGGAGATGTAGACTGCCATAACAACTCTGGCCAATCAATGACAGTGACTGATCTGTTAACCAGATGGAGGTACCAGAGTCTGTATGTCCTGCAGCTCCTCAGCAATAGAAGGCCAACCAAGGAAGAATTAATACACTGACTCTAGCTGGTCTACAGCAGCGATTCCCCAACCGTGGGCCGCGTCCCACTAGTGGTCCGCAAGGGTAATGCAGGTGGGCCGCCAAACGAAAACATTTTAAATGAATAAATAATCATAATATTTATATATATTGGTAAATAATTCTACAAATTATTGAAAATTTTTAAACGACATTTTGTCGCATTAACTTGAATACGCAGTACTTCTGCACATTCCATGAACTATGTCTACTACTTCCAGTAGCACAATAACACATTATTGGTGTGGCTGTAGTAAAAGTTTCGAAAGGTCGAATTTTTATTTTGAACAATTTATTTTTTTAATAGAAGTTTCAAAAGGTTTAAAAACTGCTTAAAAAAAAGTCATTTCTGAACACAGGAATTTGCATGGTTCAGCAGTGGTGGTGGTGTGTGGCTGTGTGTGTGTGGCTGTGTGTGTGACTGTGTGTGTGGCTGTGTGTGTGACGCTGTGTTGTGGTCGTCTCTCCCAGCGTGTCCAGATAAGGAGCCCGGCTTGCAGCCATGGACACCCGGGCACAACCAGGACCACCGCGTTACCATCGGTTACGGCAGGAAGGTCCTCCTGACATCATCAGCCACTGTGCACTCCATAGAGATACTCAACGGAGGTAATCTATCTTTCGGATATGTTAGCTACCCGTCCATCTACCCATCCATTTATCCAACCCCCATCCATCTCTCCATCCACCTCTCCCACCCCCCATTTCATCCACCCATCCATCCTAAATTGCGTGCCATGGTGCTGCATGTGTCTCACATGTTTTTAAATCCAAGCAGCCATGCCTAGCCTAAGGCCAGCCTCATATAACAGATATGTCAGATAGAGTTCCAGATGCAGGTTTAGAGATGTGTGTGTATCTCTGTATGTGTGTGTGTGTGTGAAGCCCCTGACCAGGGTTATAAATGGTGTGTTTGATGTGAGGCGGGAGCGTGACAGACCTGCCAGGATAGTATACACCATCACTAAAGATCCTCCTCACCTCACCTCTCCTCCCCCCTCCTCACCCCCCACCTCCTCACCTCTCCTCCCCCTCCTCACCCCCCCTCCTCACCCCCCACCTCCTCACCTCTCCTCACCCCTCCTCACCCCCCACCTCTGTAGGTAAGCTGGTGATTGCTGACTCCAAGAGACCAATCCTGCTGCGCACCAAACACATCTTGATTGGTAACCGTGGAGAGCTGCACATAGGAAGTCCTGATTGCCCATACAACGGCAACCTCACCATCTCGTTATTCGGAAGGTACATAGAGAAGTGCTTTGTAAAGTGATGCAGTGAGGTCATTCACCATACAGTACTTACCTACCCACCACGGGCACATTTAACAAATCCCCTTGTGTTCCCTGCAGTCGTAACCTGCCAGCAGTATCAGCAGTTAGTGTAGCCTGGTTTCTTCCCAAACCAGCCCCCTAACCGCTCAGCCATCTGACCCCACATATAGTGCTAACCTGCGCCTCCCCCTCAGGTCCGATGACATTGACACGGAGCACAGCTACTTCGGCCGTAAGTACCTGGGCGTGGGGACAGGAGGAACCCTGGAGATCCACGGGCAGAAGAAGCTCTCCTGGACCTTCCTCAACCAGACCCTCCGCCCTGGGGACACCAACCACACCACCTACCAGTTCCAGAGGGGATGGGGGAACCGAGGCATCATCCTCCACGTCATCGACCCCAACTCTGGGGAGGTGGTGCTCCAGGACCGGTAGGATGGAGGGGGGGAGGAGGGGGGGCATACAGGGTAGTGGAGACGGGGAGGGAGGTCTAGGGTAGGGTGGAGGGGGGACATGCAGGGTAGGTTGGAGGGGGAGAGGGCATGCAGGGTAGGGTGGAGGGGGAGTGTGCAGGGTAGGGTGGAGGGGGGACATGCAGGGTAGGGTGGAGGGGGAGAGGGCATGCAGGGTAGGGTGGAGGGGGAGCGTGCAGGGTAGGGTGGAGGGGGGACATGCAGGGTAGGGTGGAGGGGGAGAGGGCATGCAGGGTAGGGTGGAGGGGGAGCGTGCAGGGTAGGGTGGAGATGGGAGCGTGCAGGGTAGGGTGGAGGGGGAGCGTGCAGGGTAGGATGGAGGGGGAGCGTGCAGGGTAGGGTGGAGGGGGAGCGTGCAGGGTAGGGTGGAGGGGGTGCGTGCAGGGTAGGGTGGAGATGGGAGCGTGCAGGGTAGGGTGGAGGGGGAGAGGGCATGCAGGGTAGGGTGGAGATGGGAGCGTGCAGGGTAGGGTGGAGGGGGAGCGTGCAGGGTAGGGTGGAGGGGGAGCGTGCAGGGTAGGGTGGAGGGGGAGCGTGCAGGGCTGATCTGCAGGATTTGGTTCTGACTGTGTCTCGTTGGATTCCCTGGAGATGGTAGGGTGGTGGGGGTGGTGGTGGGGGTGGGGGTGGTGGGGGTGGTGGGGGTGGAGGGGGTGGTGGGGGTGGTGGGGGTGGTGGAGATGGTAGGGTGGTGGGGGTGGTGGGGGTGGTGGGGGTGGAGGGGGTGGTGGAGATGGTAGGGTGGTGGGGGAGGTGGGGGGTGGTGGGGGTGGTGGGGGAGGTGGGGGTGGTGGGGGTGGTGGGGGTGGTAGGGTGGTGGGGGTGGTGGGGGTGTGTCTGACAGGAGGTTGCTCCCTCTTCCAGATTTACAAGAACCGTCCCAGAGTTCAACACTTCCCTAATTGAATAATGATCATCATAAAAGAGGTTTAATTGCCGGTTAAGAAAATATTTTAGATGATGGCGGATGCAAAGCGCAAACAGCAATCAAAAACACAGTTAAAAGCAGTTCAGCCAAATAAACATTCCATGCTTCAGAGCAGGGCAATTTTCCAATATCTTATTGACTAATGTGTTTACTATTTGTTTGGTAAGCACTTCCTCACATAATCAATCCTGCCGGCCAGACTGTCTCTTAATCTTGGCTTTGGCACTCATTAACTATTTTATGTAAGCAGCTCTTTACACAGAGCTCTGTTGTATAGTACTGTCCTCTCCTGAGGACACAGTAGACATTCCATTCTGTCTCTCGCTTCTCACACGCTACCTCTCCTTCTGTTCTGCCATTCCCTCTACCTTATCTCTGCCCCCTACTCCTCTCATCCCTCCCATCCCTCATCCCTCTCTCCTCCCCCAGGTTTGACACGTACCGCAGTAAGGATGAGAGTCGGCGCTTGGTCCAGTGTGTGGAGGGTGTGGAGTCGGGGAAGATCCTGGCCCTGGTGGTGAACGATGAGGGCTCCAACAACCTGGAGGACACGGCCAAGAAGACCCTGAGCAGGCTGGGCAGCCAGCAGCTCCACCGGCTGGGCTTCCGGTACGCTGACCCCTGACCCTTGACCCCTGACTCCAAGCCTGACCCTATGCCCAAACTCAACCATACTAATACTACTTCCACAGCTGGGCTTCCAACATGTTCCTCTACAACCTCCCCCACCCTACCCACCCTTCTCGTCATTATGACCAACACTCACGCCCCCATCCCTCCCCACCCCCATCCTGATCCTCTCGGAGCCCCCACCCCCCGCTGGGTCAGGGGCTAGAGGCTAGAGGCTGGGTCAGGGGCTAGAGGCTAGAGGCTGGGTCAGGGGCTAGAGGCTAGAGGCTGGGTCAGGGGCTAGGGGCTAGAGGCTGGGTCAGGGGCTAGAGGCTAGGGGCTAGAGGCTGGGTCAGGGGCTAGGGGCTAGAGGCTGGGTCAGGGGCTAGAGGCTAGAGGCTGGTTCAGGGGCTAGGGGCTAGAGGCTGGGTCAGGGGCTAGAGGCTAGGGGCTAGAGGCTGGGTCAGAGGCTAGGGGCTAGAGGCTGGGTCAGGGGCTAGAGGCTAGGGGCTAGAGGCTGGGTCAGAGGCTAGGGGCTAGAGGCTGGGTCAGGGGCTAGAGGCTAGGGGCTAGAGGCTGGGTCAGGGGCTAGAGGCTGGGTCACGGTTCACCCTTCCGTGTCACAACAGAAGTTAAGGAGTTTTAAGTAGGCCAAGCTTTCACGCTTGTAGGGGCTCTTATTGTGATGTGTCAAATCTGGAGTCTCCCAGGCAGTATAAAGCCCTGTGAACAGACTGCCTGACTGCTCCCGTCCTGCCCCCCTCCCTCCACTCTGCCCCGGGCCCAGGCCAGAGAGAGGCTCTGCCTGCCAGGGGTGCAATCCTGTCCCCTAATCCTCCACACTGTTTCTACTAGAGAACAGCACAACAGGGGGGGAGGAGAGGGGAAGAGAGGAGAGGAGAGGGGAAGAGAGGAGAGGAGAGTGGAAGAGAGGAGAGGGGAAGAGAGGCGATGAGAGGGGAAGAGAGGAGAGGATAAGATATTGCAAAGTAGTGTAGAGTAACATTACATGATGACGATAAAGTGGTGACAGATACACACTTCTCTCTCTCTCACCCTCTCTCTCCCTCTCTCTCTCCGCTGGTCTCATCTTGCAGTTAAAACTCTCCATATTGACTTGAGCAGCGTGGAGTTTAGAGGCAGCTAATCCTGTTCTGTGTGTTGAAGAGGTTCTGTATCTCTGGCAGCAGACAGTGCTGCTGGGGGAACAGCAGGGCAGGGCAGGAAACCCTGCCAGCGAACTGGGTGTTACAGTATCTGTGTGTGTGTGTGTGTGTGCATGTTCGAGTGTGTGCATGTGTGCATGTTTGAGCGTGTGTGTGCATGTTCAAGTGTGTGTGTGTGTGCATGTTAGAGTGTGTGTGTGTGTGCATGTTAGAGTGTGTGTGTGTGTGCATGTTCGAGTGTGTGCATGTGTGCATGTTTGAGCGTGTGTGTGCATGTTCAAGTGTGTGTGTGTGTGCATGTTAGAGTGTGTGTGTGTGTGCATGTTAGAGTGTGTGTGTGTGCATTTTTGCATGTGTGATGCAGCCCAGGCTCTGATGTGGCGAGGCGAGCTAAAGGCTCAGGGTTCCAGCTGCAGGGCAGAGCTGTGTCCGCTCCCTCCTCCCCAGCCCCTAGAGGCAGAGAGGCAGGGTGACTCCCCAGCCCCTAGAGGCAGAGAGGCAGGGTGACTCCCCAGCCCCTAGAGGCAGAGAGGCAGGGTGACTCCCCAGCCCCTAGAGGCAGAGAGGAGGGGTGAGTCCCCAGCCCCTAGAGGCAGATAGGCAGGGAGCTGTCCACATCTCTCACACACCACACACCACATCTCACACACACACCACACATCTCACACACACACCACACATCTCACACACACACCACACATCTCACACACACACCACACATCTCACACACACACCACACATCTCACAACTCACGGAGGGAGGGGGAGATGGAGGGGGAAGGGGGGTGTTGAGGAGAGGGAAGTAATAACTAGTAACTAATGTCTCTAGTCGCCTCTTGTCCATACTGGTGGCCGGCTGCAGACTCATTGGAGCTGGATGGTGTTATTTGCGGTGTGCCAGGGAGCATTTTAATAGGCAAGAATTTTTTTAACAGGAAGATTCTGCAATCCATCCAGATGAAAGTAATTTACATATGTTTACCAAAGCTGTGGTGGTGATGAGGGGATGAGCGGAGGGGGATACATACTTTCTCTCTCCCTTCCCCTTCCTCTGTTTCCTTCTCTCCTTTCCTCTCTCTTGCTGTGTATGTTTCTTTCCATCTGTCTCTCTCTTTCCCTCTCCCTCATCCCTCCCGCCTCCCCCCTCTCATCCCTCCCCCCTCTCATCCCTCCCCCCTCTCATCCCTCCCGCCTCCCCCTCTCATCCCTCCCCCCTCTCATCCCTCCCGCCTCCCCCCTCTCATCCCTCCCCCCTCTCATCCCTCCCGCCTCCCCCCTCTCATCCCTCCCCCCTCTGGGATCCAGAGGCAGCAGATATGTGATGGTGTGCTGGATGGGGACTTGTGTCCCTGGCTGTCCATCTCAGTGTCGTCCACATAGACAATCTCCTTAACAAGCTCTTCTCTGTCATGATGTCACCGCGAGAATGTCACACGGTTTCTCTTGAGACCTGATGAAGCACACACACTCACAAACACAGACACACACACACACAAATTCATACACACACACACACACACACACACACTATCTCTCTGGCTTCCCTGACGTTTGTGTCAGAGTGTCTTCCCAGCAGTGAGGCATGATGGGATAGAAACTGTGATTACCCAGCCTTCCCCTCTGGGTGTTCAGACAGCCCTTCACTCCTTATGTCAACACCATTACCAGTCCTGTGTTAATGTGTGTGTGTGCACATCTGTGTGTGTGTGTGTGTGTGTGTGTGAGTCTCATGGAGACGTAGGTCCCTTTTTTCAGTCCATCCATTTTTCACCCATTTCTTCCTTTCACTTTCCCATGGTTTCGGTTCACCCATTCCCTCCATCTTTTTCAATCCCTCCATTTCACTGTCTGTCATGGACCTCCCGCTTTCCTCTCTCTCTCTCTCTTTTGGTCTCTCTCATCTCTTCTCCCCTCCTCTCTTTCTCAGCTTCACTCCATCCTACTTTCCTGACTCGCCCAACACTGGTCCTTTCTCCTCCATTTTCAACCTATCCATCTCTCTCTCTCTCTCTATCTCTCTCTCTCTCTCTCTCTCTCTCTCTCATCTCTCTCTCTCTCTCTCTCTCTCTCTCTCTCTCTCGCTCTGTCCCTGTATGTCTCTCTCTCTCTCTCTCTCTCTCTGTTTCTCTCTCCTAATGTAATCTCTCTTGCTCGTTTGTTTCCTGTCACTGCCTTCCCTTCTCTGACCTCTCCCCCCCTCTCCCCTCTCTCCTCTCCCCCTCCCCCCCTCCCCCCTCCCCTCCCCTCCCCTCTCCCCCCCCCCTCTCCCTCTCTCCTCTCCCCTCCCCTCTCTCTCCTCAGCCATGTGTGGAGTTTCATAGTGGTGAAAGGTGACCCGTCCTCTGCTGTGGAGGACCATGCCATCTATCAAGGTAGGTACACCTCTCCTCTCATCTCTCTTATTTTCTCCTTTTCTCCTCTCCTCTAATCTCCTCTCTTCTGACCGTGCGTGTGTGTGCGTGTATGTGTGGACTCCAGGGACCAAGGCGTCCTCAGAGGCCCGGAGCTCTCACATCTTCCAATCAGGATACGGAGAACACTTCACCATCACCACCACCAGCCAATGGGTGCAAGGTAACTGACATCAGTATTTAAACATGGTTACAAACAGGTTAGCGTCATCAGATTAGCACTCTAAATGCGCACACACACACACACACACACACACACACACACACACACACACACACACACACACACACACACACAGAACACTCACACCTTTCCTGTGGGCAGCAGAGAGGATATAATAGACTTCAATTACTTTGCTACAAACATCTTCTGACAGTCTGAATGAGAAAAGAGTCAGGCCTTCATGTACATCAGAGACTGGTGTAAGCAGCCTGACTGCCGGGTATTAAGGTGTGGATAATAGTGGCATGATTTTCAAGGTCTCGTTGATGAGATTGTGTGTGTGTGTGTGTGTACCAGAGGCAGAGTGGACTGAGTGGTTTGACAGAGATGATGAGAGAGGATCTGGAGACTGGGAGAAGCTAACAGACCTGCAGAAAGCTCATCCTGATCTGCTCTGCAGTAGCCCACTGGATATGCAGGTAAGACACACACACAGACTCACACACAGACTCACACACAGGCACACACTCACACAGAGGCACACAAACACATACACACAACCATGCACACAAATATACACACAAACGTGCACTCACACACACACACATACCCCCCCCCCCCCCCCTCTCTTTTTTCTCTCTCGGTTTCTTGCCACGACTAGAAGAAGGATGTTCCACAGGAAACTGCTAGTTTGATCTATTTTCATATTTATGGTGTGTAATTAGGGCCATTCATGGCTCTGCTGGACACATCAGCACTCTGGCAACACACACTGTCTAAGCTGCAGCTGTGAAGCTCATACAGGGGAAACCACACACACACACACACAAACTGGAACAGCATTAAAAGCTCTCGATATTGCCTTTGACGTTGCTGTTGTCATAAATTCGCAAGCACCTTGTTGAACCTCTTTGAAAGTTCAGGTTGATGTTGATCTTAAGTACTTCAGACAAGCGAAGTAAAATACAACATGAATAACATGTCAAACAATTAATCTTCCTCCCTCCTTCCTTCCTTCCTTCCTTCCTTCCCTCCCTCTCCTCCTCTCTCCTGCCCTCCCTTCCTTCCTCTCTCCTCCTCTCTCCTGCCCTCCTTTCATCTCTCCTTCCCTCTCTCCTCCTCTCTCCTGCCCTCCGCTTTCATCTCTCCTTCCCTCCCTCTCTCCTCTCTCCTGCCGTCCTTTCCTCTCTCCTTCCCCTACTCTCTCCTCCTCTCTCCTGCCCTCCTTTCCTCTCTCCTTCCTTCCCTCCCTCTCTCCTCCTCTGCCCTCCTTTCCTCTCTCTTTCCCTCCCTCTCTCCTCTCTCTCCTGCCCTCCCACCCCTCTCTTTCCTTTTCCCCCTCATTTCTCCCCCCTTCATTCTTCTTCTCTCTCCCTCCATCTCAAATGTTCTCGTTCTCCCTCTCTGACTCCGTCCCACTTTCTCTCCTCTCTCCCCATCTCTCCCTCCTTCTCTCTTCCCTCCTTCTCTCCTCTCTCTCCTCTTTTCTCCTCTCTCCTCTCTTCTCCTCCTCCCTCCTTCTCTCCTCTCTCCCCATCTCTCCCTCCTTCTCTCTTCCCTCCTTCTCTCCTCTCTCTCCTCTTTTCTCCTCTCTCCTCTCTTCTCCTCCTCCCTCCTTCTCTCCTCTCCCCATCTCTCCCTCCTTCTCTCTTCCCTCCTTCTCTCCTCTCTCTCCTCTCTCCTCTCTCCCTGTCTGTCCCCTCCT